>NC_135260.1:17745192-18055000 GCF_964204865.1 Styela clava | reverse complement strand
AAGACAGTATACTCGAATGAGCCAAGAAAGAGCGGCGTGCTGTGCGTGGCCGGTCGGAGCGCACACTTCTCTCGGTGGCTGGCGGGCGAGAGATTGCTGCGTCGCCGGCATCGGCGTCGAAAGAAGCCGAGCCGAAAAAAGTTTAAGGACTGCAAGTGCAAGCATACTAATCTAACCCTAGGTAAGGCATGTTCGATCGAAAGACAGTAAACTCAAATGAGCCGAGAAAGAGCGGCGTGCGGTGCGGGGCCGGTCGGAGCGCACACTTCTCTCGGTGGCTGGCGGGCGAGAGATTGCTGCGTCGCCGGCATCGGCGTCGAAAGAAGCCGAGCCGAAAAAAGTTGAAGGACTGCTTGTGCAAGCATACTAACCTAACCCTAGATAAGGCATGTTAGAGCAAAAGACAGTAAACTCAAATGAGCCAAGAAAGAGCGGCGTGCGGTGCGGGGCCGGTCGGAGCGCACACTTCTCTCGGTGGCTGGCGGGCGGGAGATTGCTGCGTCGCCGGCATCGGCGTCGAAAGAAGCCGAGCCGAAAAAAGTTGAAGGACTGCACGTGCAAGCATACTAACCTAACCCTAGGTAAGGCATGTTAGAGCGAAAGACAGTAAACTCAAATGAGCCAAGAAAGAGCGGCGTGCGGTGCGGGGCCGGTCGGAGCGCA
The DNA here is from genome assembly GCF_964204865.1 of Styela clava. Taxonomy (NCBI): domain Eukaryota; kingdom Metazoa; phylum Chordata; class Ascidiacea; order Stolidobranchia; family Styelidae; genus Styela; species Styela clava. The sequence continues at coordinate 18,054,337 of NC_135260.1, read as the reverse complement.
CACTTCTCTCGGTGGCTGGCGGGCGAGAGATTGCTGCGTCGCCGGCATCGGCGTCGAAAGAAGCCGAGCCGAAAAAAGTTGAAGGACTGCACGTGCAAGCATACTAACCTAACCCTAGGTAAGGTATGTTAGAGCGAAAGACAGTAAACTCGAATGAGCCAAGAAAGAGCGGCGTGCGGTGCGGGGCGGGACGGAGCGCACACTTTTCTCGGTGGCTGGCGGGCGAGAGAGTGCTGCGTCGCCGGCATCGGCGTCGAAAGAAGCCGAGCCGAAAAAAGTTAAAGTACAAACGCGATGCTAATGAGCGAGCCGTTGTCTCGACTAATATGTAGGGGGCGCTCGATCGAGCGTCTGGCTTGAGCGCTTGTCGGCCTAGCAGAACGGTCGCATTGTTATGCCCGGATTTTAGGCACCGCTGCAGGCGGCCGGCAGAGCTCTTGTTTGTGCGAAACTGAATGGATCGAGCCCGAGAGAGGGTGAGCAAAGAAAAAACGCAAATCGCTCCGCCTGGCACTGCCGGCGAGAGCGTGGACGTCGCGGCCAGCAACTGTCGAAGCTGAGTACGGCCGCAGGCGATCGCCTCGGTCTTAAACGAATGCGACGAGCACGCGCCGGGCGGCCCAGCAAGGGCCAAGCGCAGCTGCCGCAGCTATCTGGTTGATCCTGCCAGTAGTGATATGCTTGTCTCAAAGATTAAGCCATGCAGGTGCAAGTACGAGTTCTCGTAAAGCAAAACTGCGAATGGCTCATTAAATCAGTCTTGGTTTATTTGGTCTCGTAAGCGAAGTGGATAACTGTGGTAATTCTAGAGCTAATACATGCATTAAGCGCCGACTTCGGGAGGCGCGCTTTTATCAGATCAAAACCGACCGGGTTCGTCCTGTGACGTTTGATGATTCTGGATAACCACGCGGATCGTACGGTCTCTGCACCGACGACGTATCATTCAAGTGTCTGCCCTATCAACTGTCGAAGGTACGCTACGTGCCTACCTTTGTGATAACGGGTAACGGGGAATCAGGGTTCGATTCCGGAGAGGGAGCCTGAGAAACGGCTACCACATCCAAGGAAGGCAGCAGGCGCGCAAATTACCCATTCCCGACACGGGGAGGTAGTGACGAAAAATAACAATACAGGACTCTAACGAGGCCCTGTAATTGGAATAAGTACATCCTAAAACTCTTAACGAGTATCCATTGGTGGGCAAGTCTGGTGCCAGCAGCCGCGGTAATTCCAGCTCCAACAGTGTATGCTAAAGTTGTTGCGGTTGAAAAGCTCGTAGTTGGATTTTGGGCGAGCGCCGCCGGTCCGTCGCAAGGCGTGTCACTGGTTGCGTTCGCCTCACCTTCGGTTCTCCGTCGGTGCTCTTGACTGAGTGTCGGCGGTGGCCGATAAGTTTACTTTGAAAAAATTAGAGTGTTCAAAGCAGGCTGTTCGCCTGCATAGTGTTGCATGGAATAATGGAATAGGACCTCGGTTCTATTTTGTTGGTTTTCGGAGCACGAGGTAATGATTAAGAGGGACAGACGGGGGCGTCCGTACTTTGCCGTTAGAGGTGAAATTCTTGGATCGGCGGAAGACGAACTACTGCGAAAGCATTCGCCAAGAATGATTTCTTTAATCAAGAGCGAAAGTCAGAGGTTCGAAGACGATCAGATACCGTCCTAGTTCTGACTATAAACGATGCCAACTAGCGATCGGGATGCGTTACCATGACGACCTTTCCGGCAGCTTCCGGGAAACCAAAGTCTTTGGGTTCCGGGGGAAGTATGGTTGCAAAGCTGGAACTTAAAGGAATTGACGGAAGGGCACCACCAGGAGTGGAGCCTGCGGCTTAATTTGACTCAACACGGGGAAACTCACCCGGCCCGGACACAGGTAGGATTGACAGATTGAGAGCTCTTTCTTGATTCTGTGGGTGGTGGTGCATGGCCGTTCTTAGTTGGTGGAGCGATTTGTCTGGTTAATTCCGATAACAAACGAGACTCTGGCATGCTAAATAGTTACGCGACCTTCTCGGTCGGCGTCTAACTTCTTAGAGGGACTAGTGGCGTTTAGCCACACGAGATTGAGCAATAACAGGTCTGTGATGCCCTTAGATGTCCGGGGCCGCACGCGCGCTACACTGAGTGAAGCAGCGAGTGTCTAACCTAGGCCGAAAGGTCCGGGTAACCCGTTGAACCTCATTCGTGATTGGGATAGGGACTTGCAATTGTTTCCCTTGAACGAGGAATTCCCAGTAAGCGCAAGTCATCAACTTGCGTTGATTACGTCCCTCGCGCATCGCGCTTCCGCGCTCGATGTGCCGCCGGCCCAGCCCGGCGGTCGCTCGGCGCCGTTTGTTGGTGTTTTTGTGCAGTTGTTGTCGGTGGTGGTTTTGTGGTCAATCCCACAGTGTGACGTCCGCGCGCTTCGGCGCCGGGCGAAACGTCGAGGACGACTCTTAACGGTGGATCACTCGGCTCGCGAGTCGATGAAGGACGCAGCCAAGTGCGAGAAGTAATGTGAATTGCAGAACACATTGAACGTCGACCTTCTGAACGCGAATTGCGGTCTCGGGTCAATCCCGGGACCGCGTCTGCCTCAGGGTCGCGTTCGACCTCACCCGAGGGCCGTCGTCGGGCCTCTGCAAAGACGGCCGCGCGTCGCCCCAAGTTGAAGCGGTCGCCGAGCTTTCTCGGCGCGACCGCGTGTCCCGTACACCGCCGGCCTCTCGACGTTCAACGACGTTCGAGGGGCAGGTCCAGGTCGGTCGGTCCGGTCACGAGATCAAGACCGACCGTGGGCCAAGGCGGCGACGGTACGCGCTCGGTCGGCGCCGGCGGCGACGACTTGCGATGCCAGCGGGCCGTGGAAGAAGCGGCCCGCCTGAAACCTACGACCTGAGTTCAGGCGAGAGCACCCGCTGAATTTAAGCATATTATTAAGCGGAGGAAAAGAAACCAACAGGGATTCCCTGAGTAACGGCGAGTGAACCGGGAAGAGTCCAGCGTCGAATCAGCGCGCTTCTCGAGCGCGCCGAGTTGTGACGTACGGAAGTCCCAGTGCGGCTGACGGCGAGCGCCGGTGTCCTTCTGATCGAGGCCTCGTCCCACGGCGGGTGTTAGGCCCATAGGGGCGCTTGCCTTTGCCGCTTCGGGTCTTTTCGGAGTCGGGTTGTTTGGGAACGCAGCCTAAAGCGGGTGGTAAACTCCACCTAAGACTAAAAACGGTCGCGAGACCGATAGCGGACAAGTACCGTGAGGGAAAGTTGAAAAGCACTTTGAAGAGAGAGTTCAAGAGTACGTGAAACCGTTGAGAGGCAAACGGGAGGGCCCGTCAGGTCGCCGGCTCGCTTTCAGTTGGGTGCGGGGGCGCGCCGTCTCGGTTCGCGGACGCTTAAGGCGCCGCTGCCGAGTCGGCTCGCGCACCGTCTCAGCGCACTAGCGACCGGCGCGGGTCACGACCGGTTTGCCGTCAGTCTAAGTCCCCGCGCGAAGGTGGCCTCCGCTCCGGCGGGGGTGTTACATCGCGCGGGCGGTGCGGCCCGGCGGCGGAACGAGGAAAAGATGCCACGCGCTCTCTGTGTGCGGCCGTCGCCGTTCGGTCTGCACTGTACGCAGTGCCGGTGTTCGGCGGGCTGCCGCTTCGGTGTTAGACCAAGGAGTCTAACATGAGCGCGAGTCGTCGAGTGGTTCGAGACTCGCAGGCGAGATGAAAGTGAAGGCGGCCGTTGGCCTAACGAGGTCGGACCCGGAGCCCCGTGCGGGCGCCGGCGCACGACCGGCCGATCGCACCCGCTCTGCCGGGGCGGTCGCGCAAGAGCGTCCATGTTGGGACCCGAAAGATGGTGAACTATGCCTTGTAAGGTCGAAGCCAGAGGAAACTCTGGTGGAGGACCGTAGCGATTCTGACGTGCAAATCGATCGTCCTATTTGGGTATAGGGGCGAAAGACTAATCGAACCATTTAGTAGCTGGTTCCTTCCGAAGTTTCCCTCAGGATAGCTGGCGCTTTGTCGCAGTTTTATCTGGTAAAGCGAATGATGAGAGGCCTTGGGGACGAAACGTCCTCAACCTATTCTCAAACTTCAAATTGCTAAGAAGCCCGGCTCGCTTAATTGGAGTCGGGCGCCTCGAATGCGAGTGCCCAGTAGGCCACTCTTGGTAAGCAGGACTGGCGATGCGGGATGAACCGAACACCGGGTTAAGGCGCCCGACGCGACGCTCATCAGAGCCCACAAAAGGTGTTGGTTGATCTAGACAGCAGGACGGTGGCCATGGAAGTCGGAATCCGCTAAGGAGTATGTAACAACTCACCTGCCGAATCAACCAGCCCTGAAAATGGATGGCGCTGGAGCGCCGGGCCTATACCCGGCCGTCGCGACGACACGGGCCGTTACACGGCAGATCTTGGTGGTAATAGCAAATATTCAAATGAGAGCTTTGAAGGTCGAAGAGGAGACGGGTTCCATGTGAACAGCAGTTGAACATGGGTCAGTCGGCCCTAAGGAACAAGCGAACGCAGTTCGACGGGGGGCGTTGCTCGTCTTCGCCCCCGGTGTCCCAAAGGGAATCTGGTTAATATTCCCGAGCCTCGACACGGAGATTGGCGCTTCGGCGCCCTATGCGGCAACGCAACCGAACTCGGAGACGCTGGCGTGGGTCCCGGGAAGAGTTCTCTTTTCTTGGTAAGGAGCGCAGGCCCTGGAATTGGTTCGCCCGGAGATAGGGCTGGCAGCTCCGTAAAGCACCGCGTCTCTTGTGGTGTCCGGTGAACCCGCGTCGGCCCTTGAAAATCCGAGGGAGATGGTGTAATTGTCGTGCGAGGCCGTATCCGCAGCAGGTCTCCAAGCTGAACAGCCTCTGGCCGACGGAACAATGTAGGCAAGGGAAGTCGGCAAATCAGATCCGTAACTTCAGGAAAAGGATTGGCTCTAAGGGCTGGGTCGGTCGGGCTGAGGTACAAAGCGGATGCCGAGACTTGACCGCACTTGACCAGCTTGCGTTACGTGATACAGTATTTCATTGTCTTTACACTCCATAAGTCGATAGTATACTTCATGAGTGGCCAACCATTCAGAGACAAGTTATTTCAACCAACAAAACCATACCAAATACGCAAATAAATTCAACGGGAAATCCTCTTCCGTATACTTCAAAATATAGCAAACTGATGACGTAGCAACGCATCACTCATGCGTAGCAAACCGGCCTTGAGCGAACTATATCCAGTAAACTATGACATATCGTGATTTATCAGAGTGATCGCAAGATGGCGTAGGAGATTTCTATAGACCCATATTTCTTAATTATTAATTCCGTTAAAATAATAAAGTTTCACGCTGCGTCAAAAGTTATGTCAACCCCACTTAGATCATTTTCGCTCACTTCCGAGGCACATCACGCTGCGTCGCGGAAAGGAACTTTGACGCCCGACACAACGGATTAAGCCAGAGTTCCAGTGTAATATTTCTGTATTTTGTTCGGTCCATGTGTGATTATATGCTAAATTAGAGTAATAAGAATACATGGGCACTTTTTTTTAAGGATTCCTGTTCTATCGAGAGTTCTCCCATAATGTCTCGGACCTTGTCTTTATTCTTTTTGTTTAAATTGTACATATCGCCGTTTCATAGACTCCAGACCTGTTTCTAGTATGGAGTTCAAGTTTTTCGTTTGCGTTAGGTGATACAGTATTTCATTGTCTCTACACTCGATAAGTCGATGGTATACTTCATGGGTGGCCAACCATTCGTTCCTTCAGAAGGCGTCTTCGAGCATGTTTTCATGCTTTATTCGGTCATTGCGGACGTCAAGAAGCATAAATTTAATTTTTATGTGGCGTGTCTTGACATCCGTAATGCTTACGGGCCAGTAAGGCATGGTGCCATTCTCGAAGTCCTATGACATTTTGGTGCACCGGGGTACAGGTTGGAAACGGTTGCTGACGTTTACAAGGATAACGTTTTCACCATTCGAACTATTGTGGCGGGACTGGAGTTGTCCTATTTTTTTTTTTATTGTTTTGTATTTTATTTCGTGTCTAGTTATTGCATATGCATTGATGTGTGGAGTCTGAGCCCTAATTCGCCCGACAGTTAGATTCAGTTACTAGACTCCAACCACCACTGAGAGAGAGAGAGAGATTTATTTCGTCAACCAGAAAAAAAACAGTCATAATAATAAATATAAAATGGCTATAAAAAAGTACGCTTTTTTCCGTATAGACTGGAAGGAGCGATACGACCATGCGGTCATCGAAGTCAGCCCCTCCAAGTTTACGCTGATAAATTAACAGTAAAATATGATTACTAGAAATGGTTGAAGTTCACGACACAAAATTTGAAAAAACAAACAAAAAAAATGAAGTAAATAAAAGTAATTAATTTTTTTTCCGTGAAATCAATTTTTAAATGATGAGATTTGAAAGTGAGGAGTAAGACCCACAAATTAAAAAAAAAAACAATTTTGGCTATTGGACTACTATACTCAATGTAGATTTGGACACATAACAATTGTTCGAATCAGCAAGGAGACAGCCTCACATGTACGAATGAATTTCAGGAGATAAACAACATGGTACTCATGTAAAACAATTGTTTCAAGAGAGGAATCAACCTTCCAACGAGAATATCGGTCAGAGACCGAGGACTTATCGATCAAAAGTAAGGTCCCCCAAAAAAGCGCTCTTACTCCATAGTGACAACTTGTGTCCCATCGCTTATTGATTACTAACTCGCTAATTATACGATATACTTCGCCCAAAATCAATAGGCTTCTGGTCCGAGATATGATGAATGCACATGAAAAATCTGGAGCAGATTCGATCTCGTTTTCGTGAGATATCGCGTGCATCTAACACAGTGTTTTTCAACCTTTTTCGAGCCACGGCACCCTTTTTCGATTGAGAAAATCGCGCGGCACACCAACATCTGAAAATGTGACAAAAAGACCTAATATTCACAATATGCTATATTGTTCATATGAGTTTTTTTAAATATTGAAGAATGATGTTGAATTGGACATTTTCAATATTAAACAAATAAAAACAAGGACAAAAAGTATTTCACAATCGTTCATATTTATTATTCTCACTCAGTGTGAAACCTGGGGCTGTTTGGATGAAGACGGAGCAGATATCCTGGCAGGAATCGATGAAAGGCACACACGAAGCTCTTCATCAACAGCTCTAAGTCTTTCTCTGTTTTTAGTTTTTATAGCAGTCAGGCTTGAAAAGCTCACCTCACACAGATATGTTGTGGAAAATGGGAGCAATGTCAAAATAGCTTTGTGGGCCAGCATGGGGAACTCCTTGGCAGCTGCCAACCAGAAACTGTCCAAAGGTAGATCATCAAAGCTTAGCTTGAGACAACGATCTTGTTTCAGTTCAGTTAGTTTCTCCTGCTCCTGCAAAGTCATGTCCATTCCAAAAGCTGATGCTGAGCTGAATGGATCCCTAACACAGTCAAGGTACTCTGTGGTGACTGAAGAGAAATAAAATGATATCTTCAGCTCAAGAATTTTCAAATTTTAAACTATTACCTCACACAGTGCAGCAGTATTAACACCTTGACATTTATTGGTGAGTGGGAACATTTCAAGGTTGCCATTTCCCACATGTCGCTGGCAGAGTTGCACCTTGGAACGGAATCTATTTATTTTATCTGTTCTTGTAAGTAGGTTTTCATTTCGGCCTTGCATTCGTGTGTTCAGTTCATTCAGATAATAAAAAATATCTGCCAGGTATGCCAGTCTTGCACAATACTCTTCACTTGCAAGCAGCTTTGTGTACTCGGACCCCTCGTTCGTCAGAAACACTTTAAGGTCCTCTTGCAGCTCATACACACGGGCCAGCACCTTGCCGCGCGACAACCATCCTACCTCCGTATGAAACAGCAAGGCTTTATGCTCCGCTCCCATTTCTTCACAAAAAGCCGCAAATATGCGAGTTTTCAGAGGTCGTGACTTTACAAAGTTTACCATACGCACAACATCATCCATCACAGGAACGAGGTCTGCCGGTAAAGTCTTGGCTACGATGGCTTCGCGGTGTAAAAAAACAGTGCGTTATGATCACATCTGGGTTTTTCTCCTTCACTCTGCTAACAAAGCCTCTGGTGCACCCAACCATGGCTGCAGCTCCATCAGTGCAGACACTCGTGCGGTTCTTCCACGTAAGTCTTCCTTTTTCTAGATATTCTGATGCAACGCGAAAAATTTCTTCTCCCGTTGTTTTTTCTGGCAAAGCCTTGCAAAATAGAAAGTTTTCTCTGATTGTGTCTCCATCCACAAACTTCACATTAGCCAAGAGTTGAGCATGCCCACTAATATCAGTAGACTCATCAAGTTGCAAAGCAAATTTATAACCTCATTTATTATCTCATTGATGCGTCTGGAAATTGTGTTATCTGAAAGAGTTGGACTTTGGCTATTTCTTTAGCCGCTTTGGGCCCGAGCATTTCAGTTACAATGACTTTGCAGGCGGGAAGTATTAATTGCTCTGCCACACACAGTGTGGGACTTTTTTGATTTAGCCACAAGTTCAGCTACGTGGTAGCTAACTTTAAGGGCTCTCGCGTTCACCTTTGCGATTTTTCTCATGAGAGTGGCCTGTTTCTCTGTCTGATCACGCAGGCGAACAAAATAATCCACATTTTTGTTTTGAAGTAAAGGGTGTTTAGTTTCAAGATGTCGTTTGAGCTTGCTTGGAACCATAGCACCGTTGGAGGGCGTTTCACCACATACCAAGCACAATGGAGTCGGTGCCCGTTGCATCTCCGGTACAAGTAAATCCAAATAAAAGCAAGTTTTCGTTGTCTTTGCTTTTTTTTCACCTCCACTCATACTAGGGCCCGGATTTTGTCCAGGGTCCAGTACAAAGTGCGCATTTTTTCTTTTAAAAAGTTTCTCCATCACAAATGCAAAGCGCAGCCAGGAAGAGCGGAAATGAATTTGAGCCTGAGTCGGTCGAATCATAGTTACCTCATTATGAGGTACGTAGCTGAACTTGTGGCTAAACCAAAAAAGTCCCACACTGTGTGTGGCAGAGCAATTAATACTTCCCGCCTGCAAAGTCATTGTAACTGAAATGCTCGGGCCCGAAGCGGCTAAAGAAATAGCCAAAGTCCAACTGTTTCAGATAACACAATTTCCAGACGCATCAATGAGATATAATAAATATAGATAATAATATGAGATATAATAAATGAGATATAAATTTGCTTTGCAACTTGATGAGTCTACTGATATTAGTGGGCATGCTCAGCTCTTGGCTAATGTGAGGTTTGTGGATGGAGACACAATCAGAGAAAACTTTCTATTTTGCAAGGCTTTGCCAGAAAAAACAACGGGAGAGGAAATTTTTCGCGTTGCATCAGAATATCTAGAAAAAGGAAGACTTACGTGGAAGAACTGCACGAGTGTCTGCACTGATGGAGCTGCAGCCATGGTTGGGCGCACCAGAGGCTTTGTAAGCAGAGTGAAGGAGAAAAACCCAGATGTGATCATAACGCACTGTTTTTTACACCGCGAAGCCCTCGTAGCCAAGACTTTACCGGCAGACCTCGTTCCTGTGATGGATGATGTTGTGCGTATGGTAAACTTTGTAAAGTCACGACCTTTGAAAACTCGCATATTTGCGGCTTTGTGTGAAGAAATGGGAGCGGAGCATAAAGCCTTGCTGTTTCATACGGAGGTAGGATGGTTGTCGCGCGGCAAGGTGCTGGCCCGTGTGTATGAGCTGCGAGAGGACCTTAAAGTGTTTCTGACGAACGAGGGGTCCGAGTACACAAAGCTGCTTGCAAGTGAAGAGTGTTATGCAAGACTGGCATACCTGGCAGATATTTTTTATTATCTGAATGAACTGAACACACGAATGCAAGGCCGAAATGAAAACCTACTTACAAGAACAGATAAAATAAATAGATTCCGTTCCAAGGTGCAACTCTGCCAGCGACATGTGGGAAATGGCAATCTTGAAATGTTCCCACTCACCAATAAATGTCAAGGTGTTAATACTGCTGCACTGTGTGAGGTAATAGTTAAACATTTGAAAATTCTTGAGCAGAAGATATCATTTTATTTCTCTTCAGTCACCACAGAGTACCTTGACTGTGGTAGGGATCCATTCAGCTCAGCATCAGCTTTTGGAATGGACATGACTTTGCAGAAGCAGGAGAAACTAACTGAACTGAAACAAGATCGTTGTCTCAAGCTAAGCTTTGATGATCTACCTTTGGACAGTTTCTGGTTGGCAGCTGCCAAGGAGTTCCCCATGCTGGCCCACAAAGCTATTTTGACATTGCTCCCATTTTCCACAACATATCTGTGTGAGGTGAGCTTTTCAAGCCTGACTGCTATAAAAACTAAAAACAGAGAAAGACTTAGAGCTGTTGATGAAGAGCTTCGTGTGTGCCTTTCATCGATTCCTGCCAGGATATCTGCTCCGTCTTCATCCAAACAGCCCCAGGTTTCACACTGAGTGAGAATAATAAATATGGACGATTGTGAAATACTTTTTGTCCTTGTTTTTATTTGTTTAATATTGAAAATGTCCAATTCAACATCATTCTTCAATATTTAAAAAAACTCATATGAACAATATAGCATATTGTGAATATTAGGTCTTTTTGCCACATTTTCAGATGTTGGTGTGCCGCGGGATTTTCTCAATCGAAAAAGGGTGCCGTGGCTCGAAAAAGGTTGAAAAACACTGTGTTAGATGCACGCGATATCTCACGAAAACGAGATCGAATCTGCTCCAGATTTTTCATGTGCATTCATCATATCTCGGACCAGAAGCCTATTTATTTTGGGCAAAGTATATCGTATAATTAGCGAGTTATTAATCAATAAGCGATGAGACACAAGTTGTCACTATGGAGTAAGAGCGCTTTTTTGGGGGATCCCCTGACTTTTGATCGATAAGTCCTCGGTCTCTGACCGATATTCTTGTTGGAAGGTTGATTCCTCTCTTGAAACAATTGTTTTACATGAGTACCATGTTGTTTATCTCCTGAAATTCATTCGTACATGTGAGGCTGGCTCCTTGCTGATTCGAACAATTGTTATGTGTCCAAATCTACATTGAGTATAGTAGTCCAATAGCCAAAATCGTTTTTTTTTAATTTGTGGGTCTTACTCCTCACTTTCAAATCTCATCATTTAAAAATTGATTTCACGGAGAAAAAAAATTAATTACTTCTATTTACTTCATTTTTTTTGTTTGTTTTTTCAAATTTTTTGTCGTGAACTTCAACCATTTCTATTAATCATATTTTACTGTGAATTTATCAGCGTAAACTTGGAGGGGGCTGACTTCGATGACCGCATGGTCGCATCGCTCCTTCCAGTCTATACCGAAAAAAGCGTACTTTTTTATAGCCATTTTTTATTTATTATTATGACTGTTTTTTTCTGGTTGACGAAATAAATCTCTCTCTCTCTCTCTCTCTCTCTCTCTCAGTGGTGGTTGGAGTCTAGTAACTGAATCTAACTGTCGGGCGAATTAGGGCTCAGACTCCACACATCAATGCATATGCAATAACTAGACACGAAATAAAATACAAAACAATAAAATAAAAAATAGGACAATTCCAGTCCCGCCACAATAGTTCGAATGGTGAACACGTTATCCTTGTAAACGTCAGCAACCGTTTCCAACCTGTACCCCGGTGCATCAAAATGTCATAGGACTTCGAGAATGGCACCATGTCTTACTGGCCCGTAAGCATTACGGATGTCAAGACACGCCACATAAAAATTAAATTTATGCTTCTTGACGTCCGCAATGACCGAATAAAGCATGAAAACATGCTCGAAGACGCCTTCGGAAGGAACGAATGGTTGGCCACCCATGAAGTATATCATCGACTTATCGAGTGTAGAGACAATGAAATACTGTATCATCTAACGCAATCGAAAAGCTTGAACTCCATACTAGAAACAGGTCTGGAGTCTATGAAACGGCGATATGTACAATTTAAACAAAAAGAATAAAGACAAGGTCCGAGACATTATGGGAGCACTCTCGATAGAACAGGAATCCTTAAGAAAAAAGTGCCCATGTATTCTTATTACTGTAATTTAGCATATAATCACACATGGACCGAACAAAATACAGAAATATTACACTGGAACTCTGGCTTAATCCGTTGTGTCGGGCGTCAAAGTTCCTTTCCGCGACGCAGCGTGATGTGCCTCGGAAGTGAGCGAAAATGATCTAAGTGGGTTTGACATAACTTTTGACGCAGCGTGAAACTTTATTATTTTAACGGAATTAATAATTAGGAAATATAGGTCTATAGAAATCTCCTACGCCATCTTGCGATCACTCTGATAAATCACGATATGTCATAGTTTACTGGATATAGTTCGCTCACGGCCGGTTTGCTACGCATGAGTGATGCGTTGCTACGTCATCAGTTTGCTATATTTTGAAGTATACGGAAGAGGATTTCCCGTTGAATTTATTTGCGTATTTGGTATGGTTTTGTTGGTTGAAATAACTTGTCTCTGAATGGTTGGCCACTCATGAAGTATACTATCGACTTATCGAGTGTAAAGACAATGAAATACTGTATCACGTAACGCAAGCTGAGGCATTATGATAAAGTAGGTGGTCGTGGAATCTGCCAGTCATCTCTGCGTCGGATAGTGATTAAAGGTTCAAATCAGGATAATAGCATAAAAGTAAGAATTCAGATACTCCCAGGTAGTGATAAAAGATATAGAATACCGATTCCGGAGGTTTCCTCGACGTTATTGCACCATTTTATTACTTATCGATCTTGATCGGTAAGTAAGTTGATAGGTGTCTGTGTGTTAGATGCACGCGATATCTCACGAAAGCGAGATTCAATCTGCTCCAAATTTTGCATGTGCATTCATCTTAGCTCGGGTCAGAAGCCTATCGATTTTGGATGGATTATGGATTATGTCGTATAATTAGCGAGTTATTAATTAATTAGGGATGGGACACATGGTGTCACTATGGAGTAAGACCACTGTTTTGGGGATCCCCCAACCTTCGATCGATAGGTCTTCGGTTTCCAACCGAATTCTAGTTTATTATTATTGGTACCGAATGCCATCTGACAGGTGATTTTACGATTGCAACAATCTTACTTTTTCGAAATAGTGAAACATTCTTTATTTTACATGAAATTACTTTTCGAGTTCTCCCGGAAGATGATGAGTACCCGACGATACATGATAAAACAATATTTGCGATAAATTTAGATCACAATTTACTTTTCACGACACCCGGTTTCCGAAAATACGTTATATAAAATAAGTTATAACGCAAAACAATGCGTTTTGTTACATTAATTTTGCGCTTCCAATAAGTTACATATATCTTGAAGTGACAAATAAAATAACTCTGACTCTTGGATTTCGAGTCGCCGATGAATCCGTTCCTATCGCCCAAGCGCGACACACGCCTGGTCGAGTGTCGGTCGGTATTTCAGTCGACGTTAAATTAAAAAGTTGCCACACGTGGTATGTATAACGATGATGATTGGAAATTAAAATTTGGTAACATAGATGAATTTGTCTCAAGATGTTATTTTATGAGTTTTTCTCGCAGAAGCAATCGATTTCTGTCAAAGGCACAAGACATTCAAACAGTATATAACGATATCAAATCAGTCTGATAACCTACATCCCGATTAGACATCGGCCACAGCCAGATAGCTGAGGACTACACGCGACACAATAGCCCGTTGAGAGAATACCATGACGCATTACTCAAGCGTAACGTGAGAACTGTGTAACATAAATAAAAAAAAATGTTGATAATAAATATAGCACAACCGGTGTAATCAAAACGATTTTCGAATTTATAAGAATAATTTTTTTTTTTTGAGTTTTCATTAAATAAAAACAATATTGCAATAAACAATATCGTTCAAAATCAAAAAACAATAAATTACAATATCATTTCAGATCACTCTATAGGACATGCCTTTTTTGGATTTTTATAAATTATAGAACATTATAGCAGTAAACAATATTAATAAATTCCATAAATCATTCCATAGATAGTTTTGGATTTTATACATAAAAACATAGAAATAAATAAATAGTAATATTACTCAATAACACAGACATAAGAGTATTTTTTCATAACATGACATTATCTTACAGAATAAACATGATAGAATTTTTTTTTTAATTCTCACACTTTTAAATATATATTACATAAAGACTATAAACAAATGAGAAAAAACAATAACACAGTTGTCAGGTTTAAGCTAAGTAATCAATGATTAGAAAAATAAACGCCATTTTGTATTGTGTATCAGGATTTTATCAATTTTCATTGCTAGATATTTCTCATTGTTTCGAATATCAGAAATGAATTTATAAAAAACATCAAAAACTGGTTTACTCCTTTGAATCCGGCATCTATATATAAAGAAACGTGCAGCTAACAGCACACAGTTGATGAATTGCATATCAGGAATGTCATCGAAGTCAATAAAACATTCTTTCATGCCAAGATTAAAATCCAAGTTTTCGGTCTTAAAGACAATGTATTGGGTATGTCAGACCAAAATTCAATGGTGATTGGATAATAATAAAATAAATGCAAAAGGGTTTCAATATGTAATTTACAAAATTCACAGAGGTTTGTTTTCACTAGTCCGAATCCATATAAAACATTATTCAGAACTATAGCTTTTTTGAAAAAAATTATTCCAAAAGAAATAAGTTTCGTTTCAATAGTTTTGTTTCAAGTCATCACATAATTGAACAATCTCATTCCATTCCTCAGGAATACTGCCTGTGTAATAAGTTCTATAATCATTAGTATTATATGGCATGCAATATTTACTAATTAACTCAAAATAAGTATAACAATATATTGCTAGAAATCAAATGTTTCAAATAGAAATATCATGCTCTTTCCATGTTGAAATATAAAAAGGTTTCCTACTGTATTGCAACTTTCTATTGTACCATATGGATTGATAAAGTATATGTACATTTGTAACAATATTTTTATAGTTATACCAGTATAATTACATGTCCTTAATAGTGATAAATGGAATGTTTTTGATAAAATGAGAGTTCCAAAATAAATTTCCCTTTAACAAGGATGCAAAATCTAAATCATTCAAATATTTAAGTTCAACAAGTTTCCAAGTTTTTTTTCATACTTGGATAAAATTTTTCGCTTTGTCTATGATTTGAGGAAACTTTACATCCAATAACTTGGATAAGTCAACAGGAATATTTACACCAAGCAACTTTAATGAAGAAGTCAATTTGAGGCCAAAATTAGCAATGTGATCTATGTTTATAGGTTTTCCAGTTTGCATTATATGAGATTTCTCCAGATTAGTATTGCATCCAGAAATATTACCAAATACATTTAAAATATTGAAAAGGTTTTCAGCACTGGTACTCGAGCCATCTGTAAACACAGTTGTATCATCATCTGCCAATGCTAATTTAATAGTAGAATCGCCAATTCGTATTCCCCTAACTCCTTCATCTGATCTAGTCATAATGGCCAAAACTTCGATGCACGCTGTAAAAAGGTATGGTGAGAGGGGATCTCCCTGTTTTAACCCTCTTTCTAATAAAAAGTTATTTGATATGTAAATACTATTTACAACATTCGATGAGCTGTTTCTGTACATGATCTTGATCCAAGATATAAAATTTCTGTAAAAGCCAAATTTCTCAAGAACTTTAAATAAAAAGGACCATTCAACGCTATCAAAAGCTTTACAAATGTCGAAATTAAAAATTGCACCCGGTATATTATGATGTGAAGTATAATTTATCAAATCACATACCAATCTAATGATTTCACCCATTTGTCTGTCTTTGAAAAATTCTCTTTGATCTTCATTGATGATATTATTCATAACTTTCTGTATTCTGGTTGTTGATATTTTGCTTAAGATCTTATAATCTGCATTGAGCAAAGTAATCGGTCGGTAGTTTTTAATGTAATTTCTTTCTTTATCCTTCTTTAATATCAAGAAAATTAATCTATGTTGTTGGGTATCGCTGAGTGCTCCTGTATACCAAGAATGATTGTAGGAATTCAACAAAGCAATCTTGATATTGTCCCAAAACTTTCTATAAAATTCACAGGGGATTCCGTCTGCTCCTGGGCTTTTATTGTTTTTATTGAATTGAGTGCTTTACTGCAATCTGCCATTGAAATTGTGCCGTCGCATTGTTCAGTTGTTTCTTCAGCCATTTCTGGAATATCCAAGTAATAGAGTACATCGTCGATCTCTTTTTCCTATGGCATAGTTGAACGGAATAAATTTTTATAAAAATTACGAATTTCTTTTAAAATAATCTTCTGATTCGTCTCTATGTGGTTATCAATTTTTATATTATATATATTTTTATTCTATTATATTATATCTATTTTGGACACGTAGTGGACATAACGATCGTTTCAATATTATGTTGTTGGACACGTAGGGGACATAACGATCGTTTCAATATTATGTTGTTGTTGTTGTTGTTGTTGTTGTTCTTGGTCTTTGACACGTTTTTAAAAAGTCACTTTTCTCTTCGAATACTGGACCAATTGCTTGAAATTTTCAGTGGTTGAAGATAAATTTTTTTCGCTAGAAGGCTATTACTTTTATCTTTTTCAAAATTTTGCGTGAATTCTATGAAATTTGATATTTCGTCTAAAATTTTGCTGTATTATTTTTTATCCATGGGAACACGGATTTTAGTCAGTGTCATGACTGGCTGTACGTTTTGATTCTGCAAAATTCTTGCTACTGGAAATTCAGAACTTTTTTGAGGGTACCGGTAGCGTCAAAGGTACCGGTAAGGACTGATTCGCTCTGGTCTAACGTGTCCATATATTTGTGCGTAGCTCTCTTGTTCTTGTTGTTATTTGACACAGAATAACACACCTAGTGGAAATATTAAAAAACCGCTTTTATCTTCGAATACTGGACCAATTGCTTTGAAATTTTAGGTGGTTGAAGATAAAATTTTTCCTCAGAAGGCTATTACTTTTATCCATTTTAATTATTTCTGTTAGCTCTGTGAGATTTGTTTTTGTTTGCTATGACGTCATTAAACGTTCTGGGGACAACGGACGCCCATTTGTGTCCTACTGTACTGCTTCACTTGGTGTGAATATATTTGTAGACTGTGATCTGACGGTACGGTACACCGTACTGTACTGCGAACGGACGTGTCCATATATTTGGGCGTAGCTCTCTTGTTATATTAACTATGGATATATACATTGTTATCGCCCTCTACCGAATGATGGTGTTTTGACAAGAATAGCTAAAGTAGAAGCGACGCTCTGCGCCGTTGAATAGGGTGCTGCCATTTTTCGGCAAAATTTTCGTTTTTGTATATAATAAATGGATTATGCAACAATAAACTTGCTGAGAATAGATGAACACATAACATAATTTTTGGACAACACTAAAAGGCTGAAGGAAGAAACGGATGAAGTGGAGGGAAAACGGAAGTTGAGGTGTTCCCAAAGGTGAAAAATTAAAAAACACTAAAAGGCTGAACACTAAAAGGAAGAAGTGGATGAAATTTCTTCCGACGTGTAGTTAGGTGGCTGAAGTCACTAAAAAGCTGAACACTAAAAAGAAGAGGTGGATGAAATTTCTTCCGACGAATAATGAGGTGGTCGAAGTCACTAAAAAGCTGAACTCTAAAAGGAAGAAGTGGATGAAATTTTTTCCGACGAATAATGAGGTGGTCGAAGTCACTAAAAAGCTGAACTCTAAAAGGAAGAAGTGGATGAAATTTTTTCCGACGAATAATGAGGTGGTCGAAGTCACTAAAAAGCTGAACTCTAAAAGGAAGAAGTGGATGAAATTTTTTCCGACGAATAATGAGGTGGTCGAAGTCACTAAAAAGCTGAACTCTAAAATGAAGAAGTGGATGAAATTTTTTCCGATGAATAATGAGGTGGTTGAAGTCACTAAAAAGCTGAACACTAAAAGCAAGAAGTGGATGAAATTTCTTTCGACGAATAATCAGGTGGTCGAAATCACTAAAAAGCTGAACACTAAAAGGAAGAAGTGGATGAAATTTTTTCCGACGAATAATGAGGTGGTCGAAGTCACTAAAAAGCTGAACACTAAAAGGAAGAAGTGGATGAAATTTCTTCTGACGAATAATGAGGTGGTTGAAGTCACTAAAAAGCTGAACACTAAAAGGAAGAAGTGGATGAAATTTCTTCCGACGAATAATGAGGTGGTTGAAGTCACTAAAAAGCTGAACACTAAAAAGAAGAAGTGAATGAAATTTTTTCCGACGAATAATAAGGTGATTGACGTCACTAAAAAGCTGAACACTAAAAGGAAGAAGTGGATGAAATTTTTTCCGACGAATAATGAGATGGTCGAAGTCACTAAAGAGCTGAACTCTAAAAGGAAGAAGTGGATGAAATTTTTTCCGACGAATAATGAGGTGGTCGAAGTCACTAAAAAGCTGAACTCTAAAAAGAAGAAGTGGATGAAATTTTTTCCGACGAATAATGAGGTGGTCGAAGTCACTAAAAAGCTGAACTCTAAAAGGAAGAAGTGGATGAAATTTTTTCCGACGAATAATGAGGTGGTCGAAGTCACTAAAAAGCTGAACTCTAAAAGGAAGAAGTGGATGAAATTTTTTCCGATGAATAATGAGGTGGTTGAAGTCACTAAAAAGCTGAACACTAAAAGGAAGAAGTGGATGAAATTTCTTTCGACGAATAATGAGGTGGTCGAAGTCACTAAAAAGCTGAACACTAAAAGGAAGAAGTGGATGAAATTTTTTCCGACGAATAATGAGGTGGTCGAAGTCACTAAAAAGCTGAACACTAAAAGGAAGAAGTGGATGAAATTTCTTCCGACGAATAATGAGGTGGTTGAAGTCACTAAAAAGCTGAACACTAAAAGGAAGAAGTGGATGAAATTTCTTCCGACGAATAATGAGGTGGTTGAAGTCACTAAAAAGCTGAACACTAAAAAGAAGAAGTGAATGAAATTTTTTCCGACGAATAATAAGGTGATTGACGTCACTAAAAAGCTGAACACTAAAAGGAAGAAGTGGATGAAATTTTTTCCGACGAATAATAAGGTGATTGACGTCACTAAAAAGCTGAACACTAAAAGGAAGAAGTGGATAAAATTTCTTCCGACGAATAATGAGGTGGTTGAAGCCACTAAAAAGCTGAACACTAAAAAGAAGAAGTGAATGAAATTTCTTCCGACGAATAATGAGGTGGTTGAAGTCACTAAAAAGCTGAACACTAAAAGGAAGAAGTGGACGAAATTTCTTCCGACGAATAATGAGGTGGTTGAAGTCACTAAAAAGATGAACAGTAAAAGAAAGAAGTGAATGAAATTTCTTCCGGCGAATAATAAGGTGGTTAAAGTCACTAAAAAGATGAACACTAAAAGGAAGAAGTGGATGAAATTTTTTCCGACGAATAATGAGGTGGTCGAAGTCACTGGTTGAAGTCACTAAAAAGCTGAATACTAAAAGGAAGAAGTGGATGAAATTTCTTCCGACGAATAATGAGGTGGTTGAAGTCACTAAAAAGCTGAACACTAAAAGGAAGCAGTGGATGAAATTTCTTCCGACGAATAATGAGGTGGTTGAAGTCACTAAAAAGCTGAACACTAAAAGGAAGAAGTTGATGAAATTTCTTCCGACGAATAATGAGGTGGTTGAAGTCACTAAAAAGCTGAACAGTAAAAGGAAGAAGTTGATGAAATTTCTTCCGACGAATAATGAGGTGGTTGAAGTCACTAAAAAGCTGAACAGTAAAAGGAAGAAGTTGATGAAATTTCTTCCGGCGAATAATGAGGTGGTTGAAATCACTAAAAAGCTGAACACTAAAAGGAAGAAATGGATGAAATTTCTTCCGACGGATAATGAGGTGGCGGAGGTCACTGAAAAGCTGAACACTAACAGAAAGAAGTGGATGGAATTTCTTCCGACGGGTGGTGAGGTGGCTGAAGTCACTAAAAATCTAAACACTATAAGGAAGAAGTACGTTAGGGTTAGATGATATTTTGTCTTATCAATTTTGAGGCGGTTGAAGTCACTAAAATACCGAACATTGGGAGAGTTAAATAGCCAAAACATATCCCGACGGAAGTGAGATTGGATGAAGACCCTGAAAACGGACTGATGAGTAGGCATGCCCCTTTTAGATTTATGAATTGAATCGATTCAAATCGCAATTTTTTTCGAATCTGATTTACACGATTCGAAAGAAAGAGAGCCATTTAGCGAAGAAAAACAAACACTCCAAATAACACCAATTGCCAGACGGGAATGTAAATGAATTTTTCGTTATTTACTTTTATTGATCTGCCTTCATTCATTTTCATGTTCAGCGCAACACACCCTGATCATCACTCGAGATGCTGACGTGCTGTGTGGGTAATTAATTTCCTTCAATCTGTCAGTTGAGTATTCCACTGAATGACCTAAGTTTCTATCACACGCAAATTTAAATGGATCGTATACCCGAAAGTTCGTTGCAATTTTGTTAAAAATATGCAACAGCACACCTTCTCTGCGACTAAGTTATAGTACGCCTTGACATGAATTGATAAACGATCAGATACCGACTTCTAGAAAACATTTAATTTTGATTGAAATTTAATTTAAACTTCGTTGAAATTGAAATATTGGTACTACTGAAGTATGCGCACCAAGATGTCGCACAACCTGATCCCTAACCTCGTACACCAGTGATTTTCAACCTTTTTTGTATCGCGGAACACTTTTTTTATTCTAAAATTGTGACGGAACTCCAAATGAGATTTTTGGAAATAAACTATATTATGCAATTAACTGACATCGATCATTTCGGAAAAAAATAAATTAACGAGATTAATATTAGCTTGTCAACTTCAGCTGGAAAAGACGTTACACATATTCCGATTCAGAGCTACCGATGAGCTAGGAACAGAAATGGTATTTTAATGTAATATCTGGGCCTGTTTCGATGAGTTTCAATTTTTTATTCTGGCTGGAATTTAATTGAGAGAGACAAACACGCAGCTCTTGCTCGACGACTCTCAATTTTTCGTGTTTTTATACTCTTATGGCGGCCAAGAAAAGGGTGGGCAAAATCGAATATTTTTTTCGAATCAAATAATTCGAATATTCTTAACAAATACCATATAGTCCAATACCGAATATTTTTTATACGCAGCAGGGTCCAGAACGTCGGAGGTAGATTTGGAAATTAATAGAAACATTGAAAATCGGCAACAAAGCGATTTTTACTGGTTAATTTCGTCATATGCGCTGATATTTTGTCCCCCTGAACGTTTTTAAATTCCCGCCATTTGTTCTTTTGCGCAACTATTAATTCCCGTGGGTCTGCGGAGATCGAGATTTCATATTATTGATATAACTATGAGTTCACATCAGCGACAGATTTCAATGACATTAAGGAGTGATTTCAAAGCCAAATTAATTGTATTCTGATATTTATCTTTTGCGCCGACTCTGATCTAACTTATCGCCGTTTGCAAATTAAATGTCCCAGTTTTAAGCAAATAATATTATAATTATCGTCAACGGGATGCACACATTTATTATTAAGACGACAATTGACTTTCTTAGGCTCAGTGTTATTTTCGAAATAAATCAATTTGATACTGTGATTAGATAAATCTGTGAAGCTGTGATTGCGTGAATAAAGAATGTTGATTTAAAATCTGAAATAAAGGCATTTCTACGTTGTCGTTTGGCAGCACTCTTGAACGATATTTTACATACGCGACCTGATACCAAAAAATTGTAAACAATTTTGTGCCCAAGTGCTTTTCGTACCTAGTAGAAGGGAAGACTCTAATTATAATTAATCACCTCAAGTCACCATTTATTTTACAACAAATCAATACCCCGACCAATACATAGCTAATAACGTTACCGGGAAATTCATAATTTTATTTACGGGATTCAATTTTAATTACGCAATTCAACACTCCACTTGACGATTTTGATGATGTCACGCCCTAATTAATACTGCAAGAAAAGCTTCAAAATGCAACAAATGTAGTCAATTCCGACGATGACTCCATCCATGGTCGAGTATAATGTTCACATTTTTGAAACATTATTTGGTCAAGGATGAAATGGATCACTAAAAATACACGCCGAGCTATTAGAAAGTCCATTAAAAGAAAGTATGGCCTGTCATTTCTTATCTGGTTATAAGTTTTTATACCGGCTTTTCAAAACTCTGACTCGCCATTTTCAAATCTATGCTATTTATATGGTACTCCCGTGGTATGTGAACCAAGATGGCGGACACACGAACGTAGTATGTGTACCAAGTTAGGGTCAGGCCATAACTTCAGGTACGAATACTATAGGAGTCACCTGGCTAGTCCCCGAACTCGTAATAGAACTAAAATGAGGAAAATTTGAACAAAATTTTAGCCTAACCTGGTACACATACTACGTTCTGGTGTCCAACGTCTTGGTTCGCATATTACAGGAGTACCAATTATATAACTCAAATTTTCTGACGACCTAAAATTGCCGTTTTCACCATGTATCGAAAACGTCTTTGTAACTCTTAATTTCCGAAAATGATTTTCTATTCGGGTCATGCATGCGGAGGCTGGTAACTTTATTTTAGATATCTTATTTGGGTTGACGTTTCTACATTTACGGACTAGTGTCGGCACGCTTTTTGCAAAATAACAGTGGAGGCCGAGGGTGAATTCTCGCGTAATCCAAGCGATCGATTTACCGGCGTGAATTCCGTGCCCAAGCAAAGCGGTACAGATTATGTGGTATTGTACATACGAATAGTAAAATGGCATTCGAATATTTTAATATTGTATTCGCTATTCGAATATTTTGCACAGCCCTAGACCGGCCATGCTTA
Source organism: Styela clava (assembly GCF_964204865.1). Lineage (NCBI taxonomy): Eukaryota > Metazoa > Chordata > Ascidiacea > Stolidobranchia > Styelidae > Styela > Styela clava. The sequence goes on along the minus strand of NC_135260.1, from coordinate 18,031,484 downwards.
AAAAACTCATTTCGCAAAGATAGGTAGTAGAAAATGATAGCAAGATTGGAAGCGGTTGTGAACCGCGCTTTGTGAAATTTATATAAATCCATCGGACGGTTAAATATCAGTTATGACGTCATAATATTGCAAAAAAAGCAATTTTCCGCGGAACACCCGGAGGTCTCTCGCTGGTTGAAAATCAATGATCTATAGCAGTGGCCGGCAACCTTTTTTAAGTAACGGACCGGTAAAGCCTGACCAAAATTTTGGCGGACCACCTTTATACAAACGAACTAATCTAATAAATAATATGCGTTAGAAAATGTATGTTGACAATACATTCAAAAACGAAGGTGATACTATTCACGTAACGTATTTCTTACGTTAAACCCACTTCGATCTTTCGTTTTTGTAATTGCCATTTTAAAAACCCAACCTCACATGAAGATAACAATGGCATTGTACGTTTTCATGTCACCTTTCTGCGGACCAGTAGTGACCTTTCCGCGGACCGGCGATGGGCCGCGGCCCGGTGGTTGCCGACTACTGATCTATAGTATATGAAGGAATTTGCATACAATAAACAATGGAATAACTGTTATCTACAACATGACTATATTACCATGCATTTCATATTTGCAGATTACTGCGATATATTTTTATATACCATGAGTTACGTTATCAGATTTAAATTAATACGACAAGCATTTAAAATAGTGCTATCGGTCATAGATTTGAACATTTTGCGCAACACAAAATCATCCTAGTAAAAGTCCATACTTTTAAATACCAATCATTATCCAAATTATTTGCAAAAAGCGGGATAAAGTATAAATTATATTTCTGACTTGCGACAATTTTTTCGTGAGTACGTAAATACGAATGGATTTTTTTTATATTCGGGCACTTCAATGTCCGCATATATATCTTTTATTATTTTATAAATACGAAAATATGTATCAAGAATTAATTATAATCGGGCAGTTTACCACACATTTTAAGTCCATGGATCGCCGTTGTATTTTGTAAATACGAAAATAGGAATCAAAAATTAATAATAATCGCGCAGTTGACCACACATCTATGTACATAGATTGCCGTGATATTGTGCCCGAATATAATTTATTTTTGATTCCGTATTTCATTCCTTGAACTTAATATCTGTTTTTATAAATTTTGCAAGCAGTTCACGCACGAAGACTTTGAATAATGATGTATTAGTCAAATCGAAGTCCTGTTAGACCACTGGTTCTCAACCAATGGGCCATGGGCCACTGGTAAGCCTCAGAGGCATTTTGAGTTGGGCCACAAACATATTATAAATTACAAGGTTTGTTGATCTAGAACAGCTAGATATGAAAATATATATATATTAATTTGTTTGCACATTACATCAAAATTAAAAAGAATATAACGAGAATGTCATGGCCTTCAATTCGCCAGGCTCGAACTGAGCATAACATATAAAAAATTAACAAAAAACGAATCCACGAGGACATTGTCTTATAAATACGAACAGAACAAACATTAAATTACCCAATTCCTAATATATTAAATTTTCAAGTTTTCCTCACTATCCGTCGGAAGAAATTTCATCTACTTCTTCCTTTTAGTGTTCATCTTTTTAGTGACTTTAACCACCTTATTATTCGCCGGAAGAAATTTCATTCACTTCTTTCTTTTACTGTTCATCTTTTTAGTGACTTCAACCACCTCATTATTCGTCGGAAGAAATTTCGTCCACTTCTTCCTTTTAGTGTTCAGCTTTTTAGTGACTTCAACCACCTCATTATTCGTCAGAAGAAATTTCATTCCCTTCTTCTTTTTAGTGTTCAGCTTTTTAGTGGCTTCAACCACCTCATTATTCGTCGGAAGAAATTTTATCCACTTCTTCCTTTTAGTGTTCAGCTTTTTAGTGACGTCAATCAGCTTATTATTCGTCGGAAAAAATTTCATCCACTTCTTCCTTTTAGTGTTCAACTTTTTAGTGACGTCAATCACCTTATTATTCGTCGGAAAAATTTCATTCACTTCTTCTTTTTAGTGTTCAGCTTTTTAGTGACTTCAACCACCTCATTATTCGTCGGAAGAAATTTCATCAACTTCTTCCTTTTACTGTTCAGCTTTTTAGTGACTTCAACCACCTCATTATTCGTCGGAAGAAATTTCATCAACTTCTGGTATAGTTTGGTACCACATGTAATTCTAGTTGACCTGGCGCAACAATTTTTGCATATGTCGTTCCTAATTCCTCTCTGACTGCGCCATTCAGAAATAGCCTCACTACGGTACGACGTAAAAGTGTCGTGATAAGACACGCCAAAATATACGGTACGGATGGTCGTCTAAAATGCGCAGGCGATTAACCGAAGTCGAGCAAGCTATTTCTCTCCTTTTCTCGTCGTGACGATCCCGATATGAGAAAGATCGCTAACGTTAGCAAGTTTTTTAGGGTCTAGTATAGTTTAGTACCAAAAACGAGTTTTGCATATGCTATTCCTAACCCCACCTGACTATGCCATCCAAAAATTACGTCACTACGAGTTACGACGTCACCATCACGTCATAGGGATTGCCAAAGTATAATTACAATCGCCCGAAATGACATCTGCGCCGCCGATAACGAACTTGCTGAAGCCGGCGATCTCTCTCCTATAATGACGAGAGAAATTGCTTTCTCGATTTCGGGTGATCGTCTGTGCCTTTTGGACGAGCATCCGCATACTTCGGTGGGCCTTATTACGCCACTGTGACGTCGAAATAACGTAATTTTTCGGTGACGTAGTCAGGTGGGGGTTAGGATTGACATATGCAAAAATTGTTGAGCCAGGTCAACTAGAAGTACATGTGGTACCAAACTATACCAGACCCGTTTTTTATGGTCGGCGGCGCAGATGCCATTTCGGGCAAGATCAATTTCTGACAAGCAAACTCGTAGGCCAAACTCTACGACAGTTACCGTACTAATTTAATTGTGTATTCTTGGATAGTCTCTCACAATTAACTTAACTGGGGTTCACGCCTCTTTCTTGCATCAACGGGGCTCAGATGACCATGCTAAAGTCGCACAAGTTCTTGACTGGTGATAACTCAATACCGTAACGCATACAATCAATTATAACCGACGACGTAGCTCTGTGACAGAGATCTATCTCACAGACGCTCTAAGCAACGATCGTTTACATTTACAAACAACTTTTTCACTCCCATTGTTAGGGTCTCTATCTCTACCATTTGCGATTGCGTTAGTTAACTTACGACTTTATCTCTTTTATGAATGTCTGAGTAACAGGTGATATTCGTTAAATGTATATATTTCAGACTCTCAATATCTCTGTACGGTAGCACGGTATTCATTGCTCAAATTCTTTCAGTTTTATATGACTAAGTGTTTTGACAACATGACAGCAGAACAACCAAAGCAACCCTCTATACCCTGCATGAGAGTCACACAACTTGATGCTCAAGATCTGGATGAGTATTTAAGTGATCTCCTTATGCGGCAGCAATTGGACAAATGCATAAAGTTTCTTTTTCCGGAAAAACTTTCCAAAATTAAGCCAGAGTTACAAACTGCTCTATATAGTTTGTTGATGTGTTCTACAGTTGGCAGGTTTCATCAAACAGTTGGACAGAAACTTTTTGGTGTCATGTAAGTCAAGAACATTTTAATTCTCAAAAGTATTGACTCATTTTCATTAAAATCTTGATTTGGCAATTTAATGATATCTTTGATTATTGTTATTCATTAAACTAATAATATTACATCTTCAACTGCCATAGAAATATTTTAAAGCAAAGTTGTTATTGAAGATTTTATTCAATTTCAGGATGGCAAATTCTTGTGATCTCAGTGTTGCTCCTAACAAAAAAATTTCGAGTTTGATTATACTTGAAATTTTTTTATATTGGTGGAAAACAAGATACAGAGATAATCATCCTACGATGATATCAAAATATCCCAGAATCTCCAAATTATTGGATATATTGATCAGTTGTATGAAAGTATTGGATATTATTAACATTTTGAGATTTCTCCGTACTGGAGAATACAACAGACTTCTCTTAAGAATTCTTGGTGAGATTTTAAATAAATGTACATCTGGCTTACTAATGTAGAAAGTACGACTGTTTTGTTAGCGGAATGCTTCAGAATAGCGCATTAGGATTCGTATCTTAATTTTCTAATTTTTTGATATAATTATATTTTTAATTCATTTTTTTTCCTGCAGGTCTAAGAATAGTATTTGATCATCCAAATCCAGTTCCAAGTTCAATTTCATACACCATATTAAGTCGTGATATTTTGTGGAGAGGTTTTGCAGAAACTTCCATGTATTTTTTGACACTGTTCGATATTCCAAGATTGAAAAAATTTTTCAGAAGATATTTTCAACCATTGTATGAAGAAGGAAATCTTGGTAATTATGATTTTAGTGATTGAAATTTGTAGTAATGTTATCAAACATTGTTGATTTTTGCTATGTTTATTCTATTTTCCAGTGCAAAAATTATTTACTTTGTAGTCAAATTTTACAAGATTAGTATTTGGAATACAGGTTTGCTGCATTATGTTCAGAATATCTAATGAATAATGCTAAGTGGATTTTGAGCTGACATTTGTGTCTTATATCAGTACTGTATTTTAACTAATAAACACTAATTTTATGTTAACCATTTTCAGCTACCCAACCAGACTTGCAAGTGTGTGGAATTTGTGAAGATTGGCCTACACAGCCTTATGAAACTGCATGTGGTCATGTATTCTGCTATTACTGTGCATCAACTGCAATATCTTCAAAATCTAAATGTGTATTGTGTGATTCGATTATGGATAATACAATAGGTCCAAAAATAGTGAATTGAAAAAATGTATCTCAAAATAATTAAAACTGCTAAGCAACTTGTAAAAGGTCGAGAATAACGAACAAGGAGAATAATTAAGTTGTAAGCGTGATATCAAGAAATATTCTGGAATTCCTTGGAAATTTCTGTCAACTATGCAATAAAATTTCTTTGTTTTTCACACACCTCTATGTACTAGTTAGTTCATGATACATTTTTTCATCATTGATCTTTCATGAAAATATTTGAACAAAATCTGTGAAATACTTGTTTGCCGTTATTCATTGTTGGTTTGGCCTGCTGGATGCAAGCATATAAAAAGGAAATTAAAAAATTTATAATAAAGATAATTGTTTTGGGTCCTTTGGGACTTCGAGAGAAAAAAATAAAGAAGTATTTGACGCATACACCCCGTCTTCAATATTTATAATTACTAATTCTTTTATATTGCGTTTACGAGACGAATAAACATACATACATACAAGAGCTGGCGCGAAAAAAAAACTTTCGGGTAGCGGTCCTTTATAAAATGCGCCCATGTTTGGCATAGTATGTGGTTTTACATCTATTACACGCAAAGGAACTCGGGACAATTTTTAAGGCTTCGATATATACGTTGGGTTCGGTGACCGTACATTTGAACCCATGTGTATATTCACGGGTTCAATCTATATGCAGGTGCTAAAACCCATGGGTTAGTGTGGGTTCAACTATCCGAAAAACAAAAAAAATTCCATAGGTGCAATAGCATACAGGTGAAATTGCCATGGGTTCAAATGTAATGGAACCGTTGGGTTCATGTCTGAAATAATTAGCCTGCCCTCAAGATTGATGCGAGGTAGCGTTTCAGCAAACGAGATTTTGTGGGAGGATTCTAAACTAGCGTACTTAATGGAATATAGGTCCTGGTTCTGAGAGGTCAATGTCACACCTTCAAACATTGCACTCGCGTTTCTAAAGTAGGTTACAACTTTTTGTTACGATCGTCTCAAGATTACTAAGTTATTTTCTTCTAATAGAAAGGGTTGTCCATTTCAATTTGTCCTAATGGACAATGATAGGGGCTCCAAGATATAATATACTTTTGATATAATAACATTTTTAATTAAGTGGTACGTTTTGTACATAGTGTAAATAGCTTTTCATAAACCGAGAGTTCAATAAAAAAAAAGAACCTGTGACAATTTATGTATTTATTCATGAGTTGTATTGGGTGGTAACTGACTCAGATGACCGTAATTGGTCGTATCGTTACCTCACAGTCATACCGAAATCTTTTGTTCCAATTATTTTGTAATAATATTATTTTATATTATGTGTTCTGGTTGACGAAATAATAAATTCTCACACTTTCTCCCTCGACTGAACGTGAGTGTAACAGTGGCAGTGTCGGATTTACATGCTTGTCCATGGGAGAGAAAGATTTAATATTTTGTCAACCAGAAAAAAAAACGAGCATTGTGGTCATCAGAGTCGGCTCCCCTATATTCACTATTTTAATAATGTATAAATGACTGACGGTTACTGCGAGGAAATGGTGTAATGTAGAGTTGTCTACAATATATTTTCAGGTTCGGCTATATAATTGTTTGAGTTTTGTACCCAATTCGGTACCGCGTTATAGGATATAGGTCTGTGGTTAGAACCCCCACAAGGCCCATCTCTTACACACTGTTGAATTTTTCCCCCTTTACAGAAGACTATCTAGCAAATATAGAAATGCTGACATGCTGAATCGATATCTAATGTCTAGGTAATTGGATTTATGGGACTACATGTACAAAGGAACGTGCAAAACGACAACATTTATTGACTTTGTTAACTTTAAAATCCGGAAGTATTGTCTAACTCAGGGATGTCCAACCCGCGCCCCACGGGAAGAATTCGTGCGGTCCACTTGAAGTTTTTATACAAATACGAACATATAAACATATTCAACATAAAAATTTCCTGTTATGACATCAAATCTTACTAGAATTTAGGCTATAATTTCACGCGACTCTGCCATAAGAAAAGCGTTGTTATGCGCCACAAATTATGATTTTACTCAAGCGTTCAACATCTGTAGCGATACAATGAGTTTTCTACCCATTGTGAATTCATCAATAGTTGAAGTCAAATACCGGTACTGTGTTTCATCAAAAACAAATCCACTGGTAAGTCTGGAACAAAAAAAGAGGAAGCTTGTGGATGAAAATCGAAAATATCAAAGGGATTGGGAAGAGTTGTACTTCTTTATTCAAGTGAAAGACAACGCTATATGCCTAATATGTCGCAAATCTGTTTCGAGCTTGAAGTCTTATAATTTGAAAATTATAAAGTCCAAGAATAGGAGTAAGCTGGCCAACGAATATTTGACAAGCCAGTTGCATTGTGCGTTATCAAAACCACCCGTTGATATTAAACATTGGAGCAATATAAAAACATTTTGCGCTAGTTGAAGAGAAAAAAAATTTTTTTTTCATTTTTTACTCCAATGTATGTGCATTTTGCATAAAAGTTGAGTTGAATTTCATAGTTCATGGTCTTAGTGTGCATCTTGTGTTCAGAAATCCGCAAAATTGTTATGAAATCTAGGCGTTTGATTTGGCGACGCTCAGATTCCAACGTAATTAGGACATGGGTTTGTATTTAATTTTGGTAAAAACAATTGCGGTCCGCAATGAATTTATCCGTGTGAAAGTGGCCCGCGACACTAAAAAGGTTGAACATGCCTGGTCTAACTCAGTGGTTCCCAAACTTTTTTACATCGCGTCACACTATTGAGCACTTTAAATATTCGCGGCACAGCACACCTATCATAAAACAAGAACATTTCTACTCATAAAGCCAGTTTGCTATAAAATAATATATAAATAAGTAAGATCAGATAAGGGAAATTTTATTCATGTAATATTTTTTATTCTGGTTGGCAAAATATTAAATCTCTCTCTCTCTTCTTGTATACCCTGTACTTAGTAACAGGTATAGAATAATAATGGTGAATGTCAGTAGGACTGTTATGCTTGGTGCTCCTTCACTGCAATTTGCGGACGAATCTGAGGGAGATATATCCCTAATTTCCTGAGAGAGACGCACTCGTAGGCGAAAGGAATTTACCAATAATTTAGTCTAAATTTACACATGTTATTGTAAATTATGTAAAATATGTGCGGCCGCACGGGTAATACGTGGTCTCATGGCGCACCGCCGATCACGCACTTCGGTTTTGCTCGCCCTTCCCCGATCCACGTTACGTACGCCCTTATTATTATCACAGGTATTCTCACTTTTGCACAACCTAATTCCTTTTTGTTACAATTTGATATGTTTCTCTCATAGCCAATATCATTCAATAGTGTTATTGTCGTCGGCACTTGCGGGAGAAATAAAAAAAGGCAAATAAACTGTATTTCATTACAACAATTTGTTATTATATATCGCTAAAAACACTGGTTTTGGTTCAAAGTTGGTATAAACCGCTGGACGTATCTTTTCGCGTTATGAATTTTGTGCAAGGCTCTAGCATATATTGATGGCAATGATCAGGGTATTTACTATGTAGAATCGCCTATTCGAATTTTCAGACCGCAGAAACTATTAAAAAAAAGTAACCGTTTTTGTGTTCGAGATATGAAATAATCAACGACCAATTCTACCACGCTTTCTTGAACTGCAATTTACAAATGAAGGTTTTATTAAGTTGTTTGCATCAGTGTTTGAACTACCACGCGTTTCGCCAGATTACTGGCGTTATTACAGATCGCAAGGGCATAAGGCAGAATATTTTTATCGAATCGAATCATTCGAATATTTTTAACGAATTGTCGAATATCGGGAATTTTTAGTATATATATATACAACAGGCATACTGAACGCTAGACATTCGAATGTTGGTAAGCTATTTCCGCCAGTCCTCTTTTTTTACAAGGAACAATTAATTCACAACGGCGAACGTCGAAGTTTGGCTTTATATTTATGTGAGAACTATGCGTTTATATCAGCGACATGTGTTAAAGACAGCTAATAAGGAGTGAATTCGGAATTTTATTCAGATTTCGATCTTTTGCGCCGGCTCTCATCTTTCTCCTCACTGTTTGTTTATATCTGTCTCAATTTTAAGCAAACTATATTACCATTTTTTAATGCGAATATCTATGAAGACGATGGTTGACTTTATGATTTTACTTTTCTATTGTGCCTGTTTTATTTTTGTATTCAATAGTGAATAAAAACTCGGCAAAGTCATTGCGTGAATCCAGAATGTTATTTTGAGTTTGAGAAATAAGGATTCAATAAATCGGCAATAATGACAAATCTTTACTAGTCAAATATTACCTCCTTAGTAAAATTTCGCACAATAATTTGTTACCTTGTTTGACATTTTCAATTTTACAAAACGGTGTTGGCGCGCTTTATGCAAAACTTGGAATTGAAACAATACCCAAATACGACTCCTCAATTTTTTTTTCGTTTCTGTTTGTTGGGAAAAGCCGTGAGGTAATTCTCGCGGAATTCAAGGGATTGGAACTTGAAATCACTTAAAATCTATTTAAAAATGAAATCGCTTCGCGGCACACCAAAATCATTTCGCGTAACACTAATGTGCCGCGGCACAGCGGTTGGGAACCACTGGCTAACTATTGCAATTCAATATCACGGCCTCCGCACCGTCAAAACTACTCGAAAACGTTCCCAGCGATCGGACAAACGCTTTTCCATCACGGAAACGACGCCAAACACTTCTAAATCTTGAACTGGAAGTATATACTGTAGGCTATAGTGTGCGCTATACAGTATGGCAGTAGGCTACATATATAATGTATAACTCAGCGCTCTGAACCCCAAAAGCATTCGAGTGTGACTAGATTGATGGCTCGACAGGTACCCGCCTCCAAATCACAAAAAAAAAGTTTGTTTTGCCCGATCGCAATGGATTTTCTGGGTTAGCCAAGTTCCGTCCGATTTTGCCCACAAGTTTTCAGGGTAAGCTAGAATTTTGTTCGCGCTCTAGAATGTATTATTATTAGCTATCACTTATGGCAGAGTTATCCAAATTTTTTGGGCCGCGGCCCCCTATTTGTGAATCTTAGTTTTGACGGACCCCCATCCTATGCCGTATAAATTTATGTGCAAAACCAACGAGAAAAATTAATGTTTCATTTACAACACAGCAATACACACGACATTAATGTGATGAATTAGTTTGCTTTTCACTGCACAATTTATCGATTCTCGGAGCAATTTGTGACAAGCAAACTCGTAGATTCGAATCTACGGCAGGTCTAGACTTATATTTTGTCATCATATTGGTAAGAGTTGAAAATGCCGCCACATACTTGCGGGTCATTGCAAAAGGCAATTAATTTTAATTACTTTTCTGACAGAAATGAATATTTGTTCGTAACGCTCAACCAAAAAAGACGCAATGACTTTTTGCTTAAAATCAATCATTAAAGACCGATGGACGCAACGCTCAATCAAAAAAATGCAATGGTTTTTGGATTAAAATCAATCTTTAAAGACCGATAAGACTTTTTTAATCTCGCTGGGGACCCCCTGTGAGGTCATCAGTTTGTGAAGGACACCCAGTTTGTGAACTCCTAATCTAAGGCTTACTCAATGCGTGCTGCGATTTATGACTCTTGACTGTGTATACGCACTTTCGTGCCACCACGCCACCTCACCATCGTGTCAAAACAGCGCCGGTAAGGATGATGTTTGCTCCCTTTATATATTGTGCTACTACACTGAACTACTGGCCAACAGAATATTTTCAGACGGGATATCATACTACCGTTTAAGTTCTAACAATAGTATTTCCGATTATATTGTTATAATAAGCAATTCATAGGTTCACAAAAAGTTATACAGTTATGCGATCGCATAAGACAAGAAAAAATGTTTGAAACAGTTTTTTCATCAAGACAGATGTACATGGCACATGCACGATCGAATATACATCGATCATATATTTAAAAGATAAAAATAATATGCATTAAAAAATGAAACATGGAATGGAAAAAGATTGTCGATGCTTCAAAACTAAAAGTAAGCCGGTGATTCCAAGTCGATAACATCACGACCTAAACCCATTGGGTTCATACGTTGGAGTGGCTGCCTGTTTAAATGTTTAATGTTCGTTACCGCGAAAATATTCATTTACAACTCATGGGAATGTAGTATCAGTTAGAAATGGAAATTGAGAATCAATTGAACTGTCCTTCAAATGACTTTGTTGTCTGCTCTTAAATCTATAGCTGACACAGTCGAAATTCCCAATACCAAATTTTTTGTCAAGCGTATGCTTGCGACTTTCTGGTATAACCCGGATTGTTTTTTGCATGCACAAAAATATCATGGACCCCTCTTGTTGTTGTGTCGTCAATTGCTCTCGGATATGAGTCATCATAACTGCATGACTGCGGGCGCGGCATCAGGCTGTGGTATCGCGGACGGAACAACGAAGGCGCCAATCTCAGTGACAACTGTGTATTGTTATAGTCAAATCTTTCCGGCAATTAAACTTTGCATTGTAAGTTACCGTTTGTATCGCATCCGTTGGCAAGACAAGGCTCTTCTTCGGGCACCTGAAAAGTTTGAACTAAATCCATTAACATTTCATTTAGAATAAGATGTAAAGTTTCCCAAAATATGAGATATCACGACTTTTACATTCACCTCGATCAACATATCGTCACGCTAATAACCGAATTGCGTAAGTCATTTTTGGCAGTTTTGAGAAAAACGTAAAAAACTTCCTAATAATTTTGTTATGCAATTGAGAGTCAATAATTTGCCATGGTTCAATTTTTTAATCGTAGCCGGATTTAAGTTAACTTGTATGACGTAGTTAAGTGACGTCATAATGGCGCACTGTGACTTAGGCAGAAATGTGGCTATGACTTGGGGACATACGCAATTTGCAACTTCACTATATGCACCAGTCCTGAAAACTAAACATTCCAAAAACGAATGTAATTCTCAGTATCTACAATGTCTAATCTCCAAAATAGCTAATCAGTTTCAATTAAATCATTTTTTATGTTTAAAAATATATATTTCATCAATATAACACGTTCTGCACACCCACCGAAATAGGACTAAGATTAAATATAAAGAATAAAACAGCAATGCACCCAATATAAAAGCCAACAAAGATAAATTTGACTCGGACAGGGAATATCACAAGTGTACGTCTTCCTATACTGTAGTAAAAATTCAAATTAATACACGCTAAGCTAGAATCCGAGATGCAAAAACTCGAAAATACTTCGCCGAGGTTATTTTGCCTTTGTGACGTCACAATAGTACTGCGGTAACAAGGATAATTCATTATGACGAAACAATTGCACAAATGTGCATGTCATACTAAATCTCTATTTTTATGGGTTTCGGAATTCCTAAAATAAAATCTGAGTTAACAGACAGGTGCGCAGCATTACATAAATACCTATTTTATAAAAAACTCAAAATCGCCAAAAATGACTTACGCAATTCGGTTATTAGCGTGACGATATGTGTTGGTGCTATTGTAAATATATATACACATACAAAAAATAAATTGGCATTATTCAAATAAATTTGAAAAAATGCATTGTGCGTCGCATTGTTTCAAAACATATACGGTATTTATAAACACATTCGGTAAGATAGGTATATATACATATATATATATACATATTCTGTATAATTTTGAATGGAGATAATGAAAATTAACGGCATCGTTGAAATAGTGTTATTTCTTAAAAATAAGAAACGCAATTGTTGGCGTTAAGCTAAAAGGTATGATCAAGAGTGGAACATTGAGAAAAAGAAATAAAGCATTTTTTGTAAAAGAACCTGAGTTATCATCGTTATTATATTCATACCCGTCATTCACTAGCGTACTGCAGAGGTATATGATTCATTATATTCATTGGGCACACGTGCTTACAACGGGTAGTGAAACGTCGCATTTGTGTTCTGATGTCAAGTATATATATTTTATTTCGACATCGCATTTTATAAATTATCAATTCAATGACCCCTCTCCCACCCTTATTTTTCTTGAAGTCCTAAACACTACAATATTTTAAATTGTACAAAAATCCATTGTTTATTGTAAATCAAAAACTTTGCCAATTTCATTTTTCCTGTAGTTGCGATGAATATCACGGAAATCATTCATCCAATTTTAGCTCAAATGTTTTTACATAATACACTATACCGACCTAAGGGCGCCCTTTGGGAAGTTCTCTGGGAAGATGCAAAATTAGACAAAGCATTTGTCAAAATTGTACTGCTGAAAATTGACTGCTCGCTTTTCAAGGTGAATTGATCAAATACTGAAACGTGTGTTGCTTTTCAAGGTGAATTGATCAAATACTGAAACGTGTGTTATAATGAAAAGAAGTTTTTGTTTCGAATAAATAAAGTCGCTGATTTCTCAATTAAATTTAGTTTCTCCCGTCACCACAAGCCTAACCAATTATTGTCGTATATTTTCGATATACATTTGAAAAATCAAAATTTACATTCACGATTCATTATTCAACGAATTAAGCAAAGTTTTATAAATTACCAGTGTTGGTTTTAATATTGTATACCTATATTTGAAAGAGCAATCGTCCCAATTTTGTTTTATGCAAAACTTTTCATTGTTTTGGTGAACGCTTTTGGATATGAATGATCGATTACTGGAATGGAATGACCCATTTCCTATTGGTGTTTTTGTCAGAAAAGTTCCACAGCCTATCAAGAGTTGTTACTTCCTGAGTTTAAAAGTACTTGCACTATTCCAACAAGAAAATATTTTATGTCGAATTATATAAATTTACATTTTCTTCAATATTTCTGTTCAATATTATGCTTACTCATTGTCAGATTAAAATCTCAATGTCAGTGATTATACAATCACAACTCAAGTTAATATAAGTACAATGCTAAACAAATATCAAAAGTGTTTTTGGAGCATGCGATTCGACAGTACAACGAATGAATCGCGAATACAATAAAATGACCCATCGGGTTACGTGACACGAATGTTTTTGTCAATATGCGACCACCGGAGCATATTTTGCGGGTTTTGCGAGGCAATTGTTTCTATGTATTTCCGTATCGTTGAAATTTTGTTCGATCATACTCGAATTTTGCATGTTGTTTTTATTTTCCTATAACGCGTATGCTTCGATATAAAATCGATTCCTTTTTGCAAACTATACCGTGCGGAATTTGATACTACTTCGCCCCACCGTCAAAGATAGTCATGCAAGTACACGCCAAAGGTGTTTTCACGGTACAATCATTATTAATATGCTTCATTGTTCATGGTATTTTCTCTGATTACATAAGTATTCAAAACCGTTGGGTAAACTGGATTTTTTTAAACATTCTAAAATTTGTCTAAAACATTCAAAACTTTATTATATCAATATTGATTTATCATGTATTTCACAGTGGTAGAAACCCTCATTTCTGGCTGATTTCTTTAAAAAAGGAATCATATTATTTAATATACCTGAGTAAGTTGATTGATGTTTATTCGATTGGTCGTTTCCAACGGAGGTTCGGAGTGATTTGTTGCTTCCATTTTCTTACTGAAACCTCCAGTGTCTGCACGACTGTAGCAATGAAATTAATTTCTGTTATTATCACAAATTTTGGTTATACTACAATACGATATAAGAAGGAAATATATACATTACAGGGAAAACTAATACATTTGATTGTTTCTTTAAAACAGGTCGCTTGATACCTTTTTTGTTAAGTTAACCAAATTATCTTCTTGTTAAATGAATAGACTTTCAAAAGCAACTATATGAAAAAAATTATACCTCAAAGTATGCGATGTATATCGTGTGAATGTAGTAAAAGTGAAGGAACGTAGCGACATTGCTATACTTTTCCGCAATCTCTCCTGGAAATTGTGTCCGAGAAACGTGTAGAGAAGAGGATTCAAACAACTAGAATAAAATGAAATATTCAGTCGTCATAATCAGACCAAACTTTGTAACAAATACATTTTTATTTGGATGTTTATGCACCTCACAAAAATATTTACCTGTCACTACAACTAAAAAAAATATTATAGATTCCTCTTTATTCTAGAGTTGAATTTTTACCTTTTCTAAAGGTTTTAAATTGTTTCAAATATTGCATCTAGTTAATAACCAATCTACGCATTATTCTCCATGATATTATAAAGATTCGGATTATTTTTTTTCTTTGTGCGGGTGACGAGGGAGAAAAGCTGCCAATCATTGGCCAATGAACGGATGTTAATTCATCTGAATTGAAAGGTCAATCATACCTGTTGGCAAAACAAAGACAGAAAGTAAAGTCTCGTACGTGGCTGCAGACAGCCATACTGACGTGAATGCCTCGAATCTGCACGAGATGCCAAACGTAGAACGGAAGCCAGCAAACGAAAAATACAACGACTAAAGCAACCACCATTCTTGTGACCTTCCTGCGTGTCCTCTCAGCCTGGGTTATTAAACAGAATTTATATTATTTATTTCAAGTCCCCGAACCGAAAACCTAATAAGTAAACAATAATATGGAGGCCCTAGATCATCGGATTTATTCTGAAGTTTGCAATGTGATCCAACATTAGTATGCCCAAGCGACTTTTGTCTTTGTAATACCAACAATACTTTTTTGCATCTCCAAGTTGATTCTTTTGAATGATATATACAAATAAATTGTAGCACCCATGTTCAAATAACTAATTTTTTTAATTGGAAAACAAATTCTGAAGTAAAATTGTACGAATGCCTGGCGCACTAAATTGGATAAACGATACAATTACGCGAGAAACTCCTACATAATTTGTCTCGATCAGTAGAAAAACATTATTAAAAATGGGGAAATTAGATTAATTATACCTAATTCCAGTCCTGGTTGGTATTTTTATTACTACCTAGAAAATAAATTGAAACTGTTCTAAAACTTTATGTAATAGAAGATCATTCACTCATTATATCCAACACTAGCAGCTCAAAGTAATCATATTTAATATATTACGGGTTAAAGCTGATTTATGCAATGTAAGAAATAATTGGTTGGATCTATTCGTTAGCGAGAGGAACCAACGTTTGCTTGTTTTGTGTAAATCTTGAAAGCGACATGAAGGCTATCATCAATTTAACCATATAGTTATATTATGTTTATCGAAATTGAAATACTTTGATAGTAATCGTTTTTGTTGAGCAAGTGACTTTTATCGAACGTTTTGGAATTTTGTTTTTGAGAAAACCAAATCTTTTTTGGCACATTATACTGAGTGACTCAGTGAAGTAGTTGACATTTATGATTAATCAGATTAAACCAATTTCTGAAATCACTCTTGTTGAAATTTGAAACTTTTCTTGGTAATTACTGGACGCTGACCCTAGGGACATACATGTTTATTTACTCAACCTTGTTAACAAGCTTTCCTCGCTATATACGACGTAAACAAAATTATGATGCATTTGCTTGTTAGTCATGATTTCCTATAGTTCTACTTCTAGAGACCAGTGGTTCCCAAACTTTTTAAAATTGCTACCCCTAAATCGGATCGCCAAAAGCTCAATCACCCCTTCCAGACTTTGATATGCCAACTTGCGCTAGACCAGCATTTTAGCCTGCGATAATCTGTACGACAAAGTTATGTTATTATGTCCATATGAAGTACATTACTAGATGATTAGACTCACTGACAAGATGTGAGCATGGCATTTCCAACTTTTCCGCACAGACTAGTCAAAAGTACGAGGATTATAAAAAAAAATTGTTAAAACAGTGAACTTCTGGATTACAACCTAAAAATTGCCAAATTACCCCTTTGTGGGTAATTACCCCCAGTTTTGAAACCACTGTTCTAGAATCTAGACCATAGCAAGGAAATTCCTCTTCTCCGCCTATCATAATAATTCATGTGCAAGTTGAACTGCATTTCGAATTGGCTTAACTATTGTAAAAGTCCAAAAATGTTTCTATTTGGCCAGTGAAATCAATCTTTTTAACAACGTCATGTTGTTTTAAGTGTCAATTCAATACATATACATCAGCTCACTCAGATATGTGTATTCATTACAAAAGGTGCGAAAGTCAATTTACAAAATAAACAAAAGTTATTGATTCACGCGCAATGTAGAAATCACACGCAAGCTGTTTGCCAACAAGTTTATCTTGTCCGTGAGAAAACTTGCACTTAATCGAAATGTTTTTTCCGATGTCGTTAATAACATATACGTGAATACATGTTATTTAGTAAATAACTCTTTTGCAAATTTTTATAAATTTCTTGCAAACAAATTTTGTGGCTGTTTCTTTTTTAAATCTGACTGCCTACCCAAGTATAATTTGTAAAGTACGCTTTTTGTGGAAAAGCGTTAAATTCCAGAGTCATCAGTATCATATAATTGAACTTGTAATTATAATAATTATTTTCAGCGGAAGCGCAATTTTTAATGTAATAAAAAAACGGTGCTTTTCATATTTTTTCCCAACTGTTGGTTTGTAATGAACCTGCCTAATAACGAGGCTAGCGAAGATTGTGCTCATTAATCTCAAAATCTGATCTTTTTTGAGTTACATGTATATGAATTTTTTTGTAACAACGTAATTATTCTTATGGCATGTCAAAAACATTAAGGGGGTCAGGGTGATACGTAATGTTACATCACGATAAATTTTGACAAAACAAATCACCTAATAGTTTGAGGACTGTGTGGAAAAAAATTGTAAGCATGGGAAATTCCTTCCAAATAGATCAATTGATATATACTTGTGATAGAATGTTGATCAGACAGCATATTATTTCATATTTCCAGTTTTGATGCAGACCAATTCACGGTCTGAATAAGGACACTATCTCAAATTGATAAGAATGATTTTAATCTTGATTGTGCGAGTAACGGCGACGTGTAAAGTTAATGGACCTTTAATTTTTACGATATCTGGTCTCACCTGTCTAGAACGGCTTCTTGTCTCCGAAGGTTGTAGTAATCTCACGACGATCATGGCATAACAAAGCGTTATGACAGTGAATGGTACTATGAATCCAATTACGAAAGTAAATACAATGAAAATATGGAATGTGGGAGAGTTGGGATGCTTGCACATCAGAAAATTATTGTCTGCTGATCCATTGATGTAAGACGACATGTCTAGGTAATCTCGATCTCCGGAAGAAACGCCTGGTAAAATGATGAGAATTACTTGGGATAAAAAAGACAATATATACAAGGCAATAGGAGGTAAATGTCACAGAATTGAATTTTCCGCAAACATAAAATGTCAAATCCAAATCATAGAAAACACAGATAATTTCAAAAAATCATAGATTCTTCCCAGTGCTACTCATGACCACACCAAGAAGTTGTTGGCGTTTTGGGGTAAATACAAGTTTCTAATCCTTGCAAAGATGAATGAGATGACATCACCCCGACGTTTCGACAACTACTAATCTATGTCAGCTCTAGCGCGTAAATTGCCGGGTTAGTACGACCAACGCATGGAAAATGACAATCTTTTTAAAACGGTTTATATACTAGCCAATGCCGAACATTTTATAATCATAAAACAAATGTTCGGAGTACCAAAAGCATTCTGATATCAAAGGAACTCATTTGGTACTGAAAAAAAACATGATGGGAACAAAATTTTGACTCTACTATAAAATTCAACATATAAATTATACGAATATGGTTCTCTAATAAAGCACATATCAGACGCTAAATAATAACTAAATTATATAATTGCTGAAAATGAAGCGTTTAATGCTAGATTTAGTCTTAACAGTCGTTGACAATCAAAATTAAGTGGATTACTTTGGCTGTTTTAAACATTTACACAGCTATGAATTTATACGACAAAACATTAATTTTGCGAGGTATTCTTCGTCTTTTAGACTTTATGTTATGACTGCGCACACGACAAATTTTCTACACTATTTTTTGCAGAAAAAATATCGAAGCTGCGCTGACCTTCAGAGTGTCTTGTTGGATAACCAGTAATATAGTCAGGTGAATAATATCCAGGACACAATTCTCCATCTTCGTATTCAATATAATCTTCAGATACAACGTCAGATTCTGAGAAATCGTTCGTGTTGAAAACAAGAGCACACATTTCTGAATCAAAAATAAAAGTAATAATATGAACAGAATTGCCAGGAATTAATTTTACCAATCTCGATAGCAAACGGCCGAGAAGGAGTAACTTCGAAAAGTTGTTCGCCTCGAGTTCGTGAAATATATTTCACTGAAAATGGCACATGACAGGAATGCAATGTAAATTCTAATACGCGGGTAATGGTCGTCAATTACATAGAAACCAAATTAGATGACAAAAGACATTATTTCTGCCTTTGATGTTGTGTTGTTAATAAAGTAATCAAATTTTTCGTACAATGACGGATTCGTACGTACAGTAATTTATACGAAACATTGTATCATTTCAGGAAATATATTTACATATCCAAACAGTCAATTGAATTAATAGGTGCTGGGAAATAATCATTTAAAGTGGGATTAGGTTACCCTAAACACCTTAATTGCAACGGAAAGTTGTAATGCTCCAAGGCATGTATTTATAGGGTGTCCGATTTGGGGATTTATCTCACTAAAAGCGTTGGTAATCGTTAAATTGGCGAAATAGATCATAGGTATCTCCCTTCAAACGGATAATTCCTATTTATAAACATATTTCGGTCATGTTTAACAAAATAATGATTAAAGCGCATCCCGAAACGCCGACTGTCTATATCGGATGACGTCGTATACACTGCTTATTTGAAAATGAAAAAAGTTACAGTGCTATCTTATATTTGCAGTTCTAGCCAAGAACTTAAGGATCTGCCTACTTATAAACTAGCATTTGTGTTTTCCTGTTTCACTTCACATGTTGCTTCACACCTTTGTGATACCGAACTAATTATCTTCTAACTAATGAAATAAAAACAATTGCAGAATAACTTACGTCCGTGTAACTTTGTGTAAATAAGCAATGGAATCACCATTACAAATGACAGAAGCCAAACCAGCAAACATACCTAATGAAAAAAAAAATAAAATTGTGCATATTGATACATACCGACATAAATGTTCAATGTACCGCGAAGTAATACATCTTGGTTCGTTTTACGTTATAACGTTTGGAAACATCATACACCGTAATTACCATCTTATTCCCATTTGTCGGTATTTTGAAAAATATCGTTTGATCATTTAAGATAACAATAACATCTTACCCTTTATAATTTTGGGTCAAAAATAGGATTGGTGCCAAGCGAGCGTTTGAAATAAGATAATTGATTTGAAAATCTGTTAAACTAACTTAAGAAGTTTTGTATCTTAACTTACAAAAAATGTATTCCTATTTGTTCTGTATCGGCTTGATGTGACGACGTAAACAACAGCAAAATATCGATCCAGCGACATGGCTGTCAAGAAGAATATACTGGCAAAATAGTTGAGATATTTGATTGCTTCGACAATCTGGATTTGAAATAAAAATAGTATCACATTACCGTCCTGATTTTCCCAAATTACGTCTACCACAAATAACATGATTTTATCCGAGAAATCTTAAACCCAATCTTAAATTACCTTACACATTCCCACACCGAAAGGCCAAGACAACAATACACGCTGTGTTGAGCTGAATGGAAGCGTTACCAAAAACAAAGTGTCGGCTATGGCAAGGTTTAAAATATAAATATTTGCAACAGATTTGGTCATTTCCTTACTTCCGATAATGACGAACATAACCTGAAATAAAAAATGAGGGAATTTATAGAATACCGTTGTAGATGCCTAATGTAGAACTTTCACTATTTTTAAAGTCACAAGTGGTCACGTTGGTTCCATGGGTGTAATATGATATTATTTTAACTGGAAATTACCGATTACTGAGCATTAAACAATAATTGATGGGTTGTCAACTAACAGTTTTAGTAACCTTGTGCTGCACTTGTATATTTTGCTTAGCATGAAACAATTAATCAAAGTATGTATAAAAATAACATACCAGCCCGTTCCCGATCAATCCAACAAGACAAATAACGCAATAAATGATTGGCACAATAATTTGACTCGGTGAAAAATATGTCTTTATTTCGTTATAAAATTTCAATTGTTCTGAGCAGTTCAATGTTGGCCCATCTTCCACTGAGGTTATATCTCCAAACGGATTGAAAGCATTGTATTCCGATTCATTCCCAAATGGGCTTAAGTCAAATGGTGGCATTTCGTACGCAGGGCTGTCGCCAAAACTACCAATGTCTCGAGATGGGAAAACAGATTCAGGATCTTCTGCTGCAGAAGGTAATATCCCAAATGCAATATCGCCTGTAACAGTCAAACCAATAGCTGTGGTTTCTATATTTGGCTCCATAATATCTGCAACAACATTTTTTCCACAAACAATTATCAAGAATGAATAAAAAAACAAATTTTGAGAAAATTCAATTTCCTGAAACATCTCAGCATTTATCTCCTTTTCCAGACCATTGCTCATTTTATGTGACGTCAATAGTCGATTGAAACAGTTCTCTAGGGAAATTGTCCGATTTCAAGAAAACATAAGTTTACAAATATCAGCGGCATTTTACAGTAACACAGACGACTATTACTGAACACAATTTCGTGTGAGTGACACTTGCGATTACATATTTCGTTTCAGATTTCAGATATTAACATTTTAGTGAATAAAGTTCACTTTTCATAATATATCCATAGTTGGGAAGCTATCCTTAAATTGGATTGGCTTACATTTATCATGGGAGCAGTCTGAGTCTATAAATAATTCTGTGTACTGTATTATTTCTATTCTGGTTAAGTTAAGATGTTTCAGGTACAAAAATACACAGCTGCAATACAACAATAAAAGGCTATATTACGTCGTATTTAGAAAATATACAATGCAAATATCTGAAAATTTGCTTTTTTCGTCACACAAAATGTAAAGAAATTCTTTGAGATTCAGATCTGATCTTTTTCTAACTTTCGCGTTTCTTCCAAAGATATCTCAAACTAATCATCTTATCATCGTAAACATTTAATACTTTCATCCCTAAAGCCATCTCAGTGCTAGTGCCGGTATCAACAACTCTTCCGGACTGACATTCGAATTAACGCGCGGATGCGAATTCTCACTCTCTCGCAGAGTAAGCTAGTTTTCCGAAATTCATTTTTTCTGTTTATACTGTTTGTGTGCGCCTTAGAAACCTCAATATTGTAGTGATTTGTAGCATTGTTATTAACTCAAATTGCAGAACGAACCTTGACATACAACCTGGCATCCATAACAATAAAAACATTCAAAAGCGACACCGGTATTCTCACGGCCAGCCAAAGTTGTTTATTTAAGATGTT
Source organism: Styela clava (assembly GCF_964204865.1). NCBI lineage: Eukaryota > Metazoa > Chordata > Ascidiacea > Stolidobranchia > Styelidae > Styela > Styela clava. The sequence continues at coordinate 18,009,333 of NC_135260.1, read as the reverse complement.
CGCAGCAATGTGACGTCGTGTCAAAACTTTATTGCTTGCAATATATCTGCCGTCGCGAGGTTATCAATCGTCAGTTTTCATAAAAGGGATTAGAAGGTAATGCTTCGCAATTATCAAAATGCCAGAGTTCATTAATTATTCTTCCAAGCACGCGGAACAGAGCCGTAAAACGTTTTAAAGCAGAATAGATGTTTTGTTGCTCAATTGTGTTTATAATTACCAGTTAGTCAGACATATTTATCAGGACAACTTTTATGTGTTCTGTATTATTGCTTTTGTTCGCCGTTGTTCTAAAAATGCTGGATATCATTTCTTAGAAAGAGAATATTGCTCCTCATTCGGCGTCGTTAAATGTTTAACGCCATACATGTGTCATATTTCAAAATGCCGGTAAGATAACATCGTAATAAATAATAAAGCAGCGTATAAGAGTCGAGTCCAAAATTGCTCATTTTCAAGCAGAGAAAATTGACAAACTTTATCAAATTTTAGCTTTGTTTGAGAAGTAGTATCTAATACTATGGAATGTCGTTGTATACGATAATATTCGATTTACGTGCTGTGTGAATAAAGATTTTGATAGGAATCGGTATATTCTCTTGGTGAACTTCAAGAGTGTTTAAAAAAACACATATTAGCCAAATAATGCATCTAATCTGCCACCTGCCACTGATTTGATCGCATGATAACACTTATACTAATTTCACATTGTAAATTTGCGAGCTTTGTTGGATTTCTGCAACAAACCAATATTTGCGAGCCTAGTTTTCATTTTACCTATTTCCCTTCAACTGCATGCAAAACAAAGAAATATGCTTGACTTCTGGATATTCTGTTTTTTTTAATTCCCACTTCAGTGTGTTTATGGCATACATGATACCAAGCGCTGTAATTCCAGCTAATTACAATATATACAATATTTTTTTTTCATTTGAGAAGCGTCGGAACTGAACGCTATACTTAACTTTGATTGAAGCCTATACCGTCGGATAATTATTCTCATTCGGATAAGGTTTCGTCGTGAAGATTAAACGCTGTAATTAACACGATTAACACCTATGCTCAAGTGCGGCGTATTATTTTAAAGAAGTATCCGAAGACCGTTGTAATAAAAGAAGGGATGTCTGACTGTAGACAAGAATAATTATACCCTTCCGAAACTCTCGGCTCGCACGGCGTCTAAGTAAGCTGTGAATGAGTGTGGGCCGATCAAGGACTTCGCTAAAAGCGCGTTTCGAGTGTTACGCGCATAAAAAAATTATTTACGCCTGGACGAAATGACTCGCGAAATTCCCCAATGAATTTTGTTACAGTAAATTCTCTCATCTATAAAACAATTTATTGTAAACGCCAAAATGTATTTGTACTGCAATATGGCATTCATCTTAACGCCTCTCGCCCGGAACAAGGCCCGGTATAGCATTCCTGATATGTAGGGAACTACTATTGTGTGAATGACCGAAAACTTTCTATAGTTGTAACCTGCGATGCCGATACAGCTCAATCTGTGGCTTTCCTTCCTAGGCCAACGCTGCCATTCTTACCTGGCTCATCCTGAAGCAAGACGACTACTTCTAAACACAGCGTTTCCCAACCTTTTTTGGTCGCGGACTAATTTCTCACCGGCGAAACCCTTTGCGGACTCAAGGTGCGTTTATTGCAACCGTATACTCCGTGTGAACAGGCAATAAAACCGAACCAACAGAATTTTAACGAATTTCAACAATCACCTTTTCTGTCGCACAATATTCAATCCATGACAACGACGAGAAATTAAGATGTATTCCTATTTTAACTTAATTGTGTTCATGATAATTCGCGGTTGCGTCGAATTACGACAAGATGAAAGCATTACTTCTCTAAAATACAAAAAATTCAATGGCAATCTGTGAACATACTAATGTGAGAATATATTGCCCGATTATATATACTTAGTTTTGATACATATTTTTTGCGATCTTTCGAATTTGTTATAATACATATAACCGTTAGAAAAATCCTACTATCTGCTATAAATTTTTAGAAAGTAATTTGGAAAGTGATTTAGTACTTATTAAAAATATATTTAAATTATATTAGTAAATCAAAAATGAATATTCATCGCCATGGTGTATTATTAATTTTATTGGGATCATTTAAATCTGCGGCTGTGTTGACGGAATGAAAGCAATACTACTCAGAAAATATGATGACAATCCGTGAACACTAAACTGCGTGGTAAAGTGCCCGATTATATTTTGTTTTGATTCGTATTTTTGTGAATTTGTCAAATCTGAGCTGTTTGTACAACACCTACGGCAGTACTGCACGTACCAATGTGGAGAAAGTAAAGCAAAGAATCCTAAGGGAAAATGCCCTGGTACGGTAGCATCCAAAATTTTTCGTTTTGCAAAGTCGAAAAAGCGTTTTTAATCGGTTTCGGACCATCATAAAACAAATCTTATGGTGTTCTTCGTTTTATTTTCAGTATTTTGTATTGCCGCTTTTCAATTTAGAAAATTTGGGTTGCCACCATTGACACCGACCAGGAAAAAAAATTGTTTCTCGTTGTGAGAACTCGCGAGAAACACCACTTTTATTAGGTATTTAACCCTAACCCATGGGTTTTAGCAACCGCATATAGATTGAACCCGCGGATATACACATGGGTTTAAATGCACGGTCACCGTGAAATCCAATCGTCTGATTAAGCGCAAGTGCCCTATCGCGTCAACTGTTACCAAATTTTCGAATAGTAAATTGCTATCCTAATAGTTGAATGTTCGAATATATGCCCAGATTTACTCAGTAACCAGTAATTATTGACTCGATTAATGTTATGTTACTAAACTTGCTTTTTATGTTTTGTGTAAATTCTAACGTAAATCGCAAAGTGGCTGAATTTCTGACTCGTTGCGGACTCATTCAAACGCTCCGCGGACTCATTTGAGACCGCGGACTCGGGTTGGGAAACACTGTCTAAACACAATGATCGGATTGGTCAATTAATATAAATACTGTAAGAGGCCGGTTACCATCAACCAAGTGCAAGTTTTGAATAGGAATCTCGACCGCACACTTTGCCAGTGACCTCTGCACGACAGAGTGCCGCTTAATTTGAACTACTTTTGATTTTTCAAAATAACGCAAATTTATAGGATTGCGGGAGTTGCTAAGCCGTGTCAGAGATTGCGCTCTGGAACAGAGCAAGGCAGTTTTAATAGTCGTTTTTTACAGTGTGTGTTTGACCTTGGTACCTTAATTTGAGGTACATATGAGTTGTAGCTCGAAGTCAAACAAGTGCGACTGATGAAGATTATTGTTGTGACAATGTCGAGGAAATTGAAGGAATAAAGTCCTTCATAACCTCTTTAGAATGAACGCATCGAAGCGAAATTTCGCCGATGCTGCTTTTAATCATTTTGGTGACTATATCAGTGATTTGTACAAGGCGAATTATATCCAGCAATAGTTTCGGAAGTTTCACTGAGATTGTTTTTTGAATCGATCAGTTTTTGTACCGTAAAACGCTATTCCAAATATCTGGTCAAAATAACTACAGGGAACAACTTCATGACATTTTACCGTTGCCACTCGTAAAAAGTCCACAGTATGTAATATCATTTTCTTCAAGACTTCTTAGGAAAGTGTCGATAGTAAATTGGTTTTTTTCCGCGCAACAAAAATTTCCTTTTGCAACGCAGGATCGCAATTCATAACTATAAACCTAATGCGATGTTTGGCAGTGCTAAAGACTAAACCTCCCGCAGCAATCACCTTCTGCTTAACTTCCCGTCGGTACATATTTCATTACATCAGAGGGTATTACTTCACTAAATTTGCAGCTTTGTTCAATGCTAGCTTTGCTTAACGTTTATTGAAAGTTACCAGTTGTTGTTAACATATAGACATAGACTGTTATTACATCATTAATATCGATATTCGCATCCAGATAAGTATTTTAATAATTGAGGAAACGCTTAATCTTCTATTCTTTTTCTATACTATATAGACACAAGAACACGCTCTGAAAATCCAACACGATAAATCAACAAATTAAACTTGCGTCCGTGTATGTATAGTATTTACCTGGAGTTGTCCTAAATCGGACTTATTTTGCTTGCATTTAACGGAGCTGGGAAAGTACCACAAATCAGATCGGTTTAACTTTACTAAAGAGAATACACACAAACGAATTCGTGTTGCACCAGTTTCGGTACGGAGCATATCAATCCCAATTCAGGACTCGGAATGTTGTTGTGTAAATGAATCGACTCCAAAATTTTGTGGCGCTATCCACCATCAGACAAACAAACAATATAAATTCTGCCACCTCGGGCTGGTGCCCCCTTCGCCGTTTTTGACTTGCGTAACTTATTGTTACTAATGGTTGGTGCGAAACATTGTTCAGATTCGCAAATAACTTATCGACGATGAAATGTGGCACAACTAATTCCGGGGTTGTTATAACGAACAATATTCCGAAATAAGTTGAAACGGTATCAAGAAGAACAATACCACGACAATTCGCACCGTTGGCCAATGAAGCCTCCATTTTACAGTTTAACCTAATTATGGTTTGTGCTATCAGTCCCAGAGTACTAGCAACAGACATTTCGCAGGTTGGGAAAGTTATACAGTACTTAATCATGTAAGACAAGGGTGTGCGACCTTTATTACATGAGGGCCAGATACAAATAACTGAGTGAAATAGCGGGCCGCAATTTAACACATGATTTCCTGTAGTTTCAGGCACAAAAAAAACAGTTTCTTTTTGTTATTGATCTCATGTCATTATTGGGAGTCCTTGCAGAAAGGATGAATTAAGACGCCTAAATTTCTGAAGAAACCTGCTATTCAAATTCATTATCATACCGACTTAAGAAGAAATTTAGTCAGAAATTTGCTGCCGGCTTCTTTTCCGATTACTTTTTCCGAATTCGCTTGAATGGAAGTGCTAGTAATTCGAAGTCCATTTTCCCAGTAATCGTCTGTCAGAACCAATCGATAGGGAGATTTCATGACGCCAGTTTTAAAAAACAAATTTTCACACAAATATGTTGAGCTAAAAAGTGCCATATTTGAAACTTTTTACAAATGTGGAAAGTTATCTTGGTTGAGATGTTTTCGGTAAAAATTGACAAGATTCATTTCCAAATACTTTGCTGTCAAATCTGTCTTATTCTTGATTAGATTTAGACAAAATCAACTGATATGCTGGGACCAAAACTCATTCAGCTTCTGTAGGCTATCTCCTAACGGTAAAACTCTCCAAACTGCTTTCTGATTGCCTAACCTTCAATCATCTGTTTTTACTCATTTATTAGCGTCTGCACTTTGCCTAAATTGCTCACTGCTCAGCAAGTGACAGCTTTGTGAATCGCGTTGTTCGCTTCGCTGTTAAGCCATTGTAACGCCATAGCCATTGGCTTTGCAACACAAAGGGATTTAAATAGCTCATACGAATCAGACTAAGCTAAATTAAACACTCGTTTCGCGGGCCGCACACCATTCAAAATTGGCACTTCTCCACAGGCTGCACAACCCTGATGTAAGAGAAAGTAAATACTTCAATCACGTAATTTTATTTTTAGTATGATCGTTTTTTATAACATGAATCTAATCAGATAGAATCCTGAATATATAGAAAAATAAAAAGTATAAAACATGGAAGCATAATAATGATACAAATAGACGTAGTTATGAGCTACTAGAAGCAAATTTTGCAAGCGGCTCTTACTGCTATAAAGTTGGGTCTCCGGAAAAGTTACAATGAAACGTGCAACCTTACCATTACTCGGCTGACTGTCAGCTGTAGGGTAAATTCTGAAACTCGGTTAATTAACAGCAGAAGTATGGGATGCCAGAACAACACTAACAAACGAAGATTGGAAAGGAGTTATATTAGATAATGAACCGACAAATTCCCCATTTTAATGCTTTTCCCATTTTTCACCCTATGGCGATATTCGTACATTTAAAAATATTACAAAGTCAGTAAAAATAATGACATACAAGTATATATGGAATTGATTAGTAAGGTTTTAATGACTAATGTTGATAAAATATAAGAAACAATTATATCATACAAATATGATTAGAAAATTGAGACTGCATATAAACAAGTACTTTTTCTGTTTAACGCTTAAGTTTACAAATGCACTCTTTATAAAAGGATGCAATTTTAGATTAATTGAAAATATAATTAGACACCGCTTTTGGTTTTGAGTAAATTTTCAAGTAGACTACAGAAGAAATTATGACGTCAGAAAACATCGAATATTTCAAATTAAAGGTATTTGTTCAAAAATATTGATGAAAGTAACTTAGTTCAATACAGAAAAAAAAAATAACCAAAAGTTCCTTCATTCAGTATCACAGGTCCGTGAGATGCAAGCAACATTGGAATCCCTCAGACAGAAGTACGGTAGATAACAGTACATAAAAGTCGAACTTATCTTGAAACCAAATAAAGAGAAAACTAGAATAAAAGCAAACATTACACTTTATTTTTCTCAACCATCATCAAACTGCATTCTATTACACTCAGTAACACTGCGTAAACCTGAAATGGTCAGATTGCAATCATAAGAGACAGTAACAAATATAATATATCAATTTAGCATATAAAAGTGAAGAAATTGTAAAGAAAACATGGTGCTCTGCCAATGATAAAAAATTCAAACTTCTAAATATAGTTTCTGTAAGATACAGCGAAAACTGTTCTTGACACTGGATGGCTTATGTGTAATATAGTTTTGAACAGGTTAATAATCTTCAAACAGAAAGGGCTGAGTTTGATGTAAAATTGGTGGCTTTGCTTGAATCAAGAGACTTCGAACTAATAAACGTTAAAGAAATTCGAAGCAATCGTGATTTGAATGTTACAACAACTGTCATGTGAACAGGTATATCTAAAAATTAGTAGCAAGTTTGCCATAAAAAACAGAAGAAAATTTTTTGAAATAAACTTGCATCCTTGTTAACCCATGAAAATCTTTGCAAGTTCAACCTGTTTTTATGTAAAATTTGAGATGCAGATTGAAAAAGCCTGCGTTATCTACTAATTTCAATGTGATACATAGATCAATTTGATAAAAATATCTTAAATGGAACAAAGTCAATATTGCTGACATTGAGACTATTCTATTCCAGGTAAAGAATGCAACTAATCAATAAAATTTACAAAAATGGCTTATATTGAATTAATAAAACATTTCAAACAAAAACATTTGGCTTGACTAAGGCACTTTAACCTAAAAAGGCAAATATGGAATAAAGGTATATTTTTTATGATTATTGAAATTTGGATTGTCTGAATTTCTGAAAATTGTATAAAGCACTTGATTTAGCATATATTTATTTGTACAGTTTTAGCTGAATCCCTTACAAAACTATTCTCTCACGAACATAATTTTCCGGTATTAGTCCTTTGACTCCATCTAAAGTACCAATCAACCAGCCGGGCTCATCCGATTCCTTAACATCGTAAAGTACCTGATCAGGTACAAATGATAATTCGCTCTCATGCTCCGCTTCACAAGCATATAAGGTAATGAAAGTTCGTGGTCTTTTGGGGACAGCAGTGGGTGACGCAGGTATATCAACCTTCGAAATTCCTGAATTAGAAGGCGAGGTGGGACTGCTTGCGTTTGATGTCTTTATCAGTTCATCTCTTGAAGAAACAACAGTGGAGCGAGGCCTCGACTCTGACTGCATGGAAGCTTCCACGTAGCTGTTGCTCTTAAGGCTGCCGGGTTTTGGCCATAAGAAGGACATATCACGATCATCAGCTGAGTCTGGTTTTGAGGAAATAGCATTACTGGCTGTAACTGTCTTTTTATCATTAGGAGATGAAAATTTTTCCAACAATTTTTCGAAGTCTATAGAAGATGGCCGCTGACTAACATTATTGTGATTCTTCTCATGGTCGACAGAATGACTTCCCTGTAATGATGAATTAGAAATTAAAATATAAATAATAATTTTTGACTTCGCATATTAGCATATTTATCTATGGTTATCTCTGGCAACATATTGGCCTATGTTTACAATAAAGAGTGTTCAATGCTGTAGAGTTGGCAGAAAATAAAAGTCAACTTTCAAATAGTTTACTTTCTTCAATTAGGTTCTGCACCAATCTTAAAAATAACTATGAGAAATATATAAGACAAACAATTAAACCAGAAGACTTGTTTTGTGATCCCTACTAGAATTTAAAAAGAGGAATAACCACTTCCACAGGCAACTGGGATGCAGCGACACTCAATACTACAAAGTACACAGCATCATCATGTGATATCTACACACACACAACATAAGCTAAAAATCATAAGATTTCATTATTTACAGTTTGGTTGATATAAAAAAAAATATAAAAATGATGAATAATAAATCAAAAATTTGAACTTATTTAAAGATGTGCAAAATAATTTAAAAAAATAACATAATATGGGAAATTGCAAAGATTGGCAAAAAAAGCAACTTCAAACAAAAAACATAAAATGGATGAGGTCAAATGAAATGAAGTTACTGAAGTCTTACTGAGGGAAATTATTTCTCGACCTGCCATTTCAGGTTTCCTCTTCCCTGTACATGAAAACAAGAAATACCAATATCACGAAAACACATCATCGCAGTTCTGGAGAGAACATAACTATTTTGAAAAGCATCCTAGATTAGTAAACTTTTGGGTACAAATAATACACAAAGAGAAGTTCAAATCAAGAGTTAAATAAACTTTCTTCATTTCCGTAGTTCTGGGTTCTGTTTTTTTAGCTCACCATGTTGCTAGTGAGTAGAAATTTTTCAAAACAACCGTTTATGATATATTTTTAAGGCCAATTATTGACTATTCAAAACAGGAGTTGAAATATTCTCTTTCGTCTATATTCCAATATATTGCCATAATCCATTATAGCCAGGGCTATCGGTTAAATTCAGCTGTATTGTATTTTGCACTATCAATCCTATGATATCTGCATAACAAATGAAACTATTGTATCCAAAACAAAATCATTTCTCAATATCCATTAAAATTGCACTCATGCAACAGCACCTGGCATAACATTCCAACGTAAAAATTAATTGATAAAACAAAAAATATCATACTTGAATTGGAGGGGGTCTTCGTAAAACAACATTTTTCGGGGCAATGGGTGGTGGATGCATTTTCCTAACAGTTTGAATGAGAAGCTGTTGTTTTCTTTTTTGTACAGATGTTGAGTCAGGCAAGGCGGAATTGGAACGGTTGGCATTGTTTTGATTATAATTATACGTTGGATTTTTATTAGAATGTTCATTTAATAAGTGAGATCCTACACTTCCCATTGTCTTCTGAGCTCCCCGAGAACTTGTGGTTCTTTGTGGTGCTTTTCTGTCAATTTTCCATTCTTCTTTGGTTGTACGTTCTTCCTCAGAAGCATTACTCAGTAAATGTGTTTGATTTGAGTTACTTGGAGAAGATGATCTATTTATGGAAAAATGGTCCATGTCTAGATTAAGATCAAGCGGTGAGATTCTTCCAAATTCATCTGTGTTGTTGTCTGATGATGACAAACTTCCATCTTCATTATCTGAAAGTTAGAAATATATAATAAAGTATTGTACCGATTTAAGTTTTGCAACAGTTCAACATTGTATATTTAATTCTTTAATATGCTAAGTATTTAATTTTCAAATCGCAATGGGCGCAGATCATTCCTTCACACATTATAGATTTATATGTTTTAGTATGTGCTTGTCTAGAACTGTATTCATAATGTCGATGTCACAATTCTTAATAAAAAAAATTACCAGAAACTTTAGTACCAGCAATCCTTCTTTGTGAACGTGGACTCAGTGGTCTACCAGGAACACCTCGAATTGCATGACCTCGTTGAAACTTGGTGTTTGGATCCTGCTGTGATGTAGGATGTAATAAATCACCATCAATAATCGTCGCCTTCACCACAGTCCTTTGTCTTGGTCGACGACCCAGTCTTCAGAATGAAAATAATTATGTTATCATTTTTAAGGTTTATCATTAAGGTTTTTGGAAAACATGATAGTAGTAAGAACGAAAGATATGTTACTCCATTATAAATGTACTCATAGACAACTTTCTTTTTTTTTGGCTCGGCGATTGGCATATCATGCTAAACGTTAGGGTAAGGTTTGCCACTGCACCTCTGATTACCCTAGGTGGGTTTCCCTGTGGAATAATTATGGGCGAGAAGATTACTGGACTCCATGACGTTGAATGGTGGTTCATGTAACCACTGGGCCGTTACGCTTCTTCCACCATTAAGTCTGCGCATCTAAACAAACAAATGTCTAACACCGTACATGGCATGAACTGGAAACAGTACGAGAGGTCGTGGTAAGCCATATGATTAAGCCATCTTACCATGTTTCCTCTCCCCCGAGATAAATATAAAAATCCAAATCATAAAAACAGTTTATTAAACAAGATTCGACTTCCACATTCCAACAAATCATGACTGGTCTATCTATCCACTACCCGTTTATATTATTATTTAGGATTTTTGCCGCTTACCGCTTACATAAAGTGGACTTCATTTGCAAGACACGATTTTTTAAGAGCCATTCCAGCAGAAATTGACCGATAATTAGTAGGGTTCGCTAATGACGTAGTGCTGAAAACTAGTCTGTGTAATTTCGCAATAGGTTGAAGCCAATTATAGCAAATATGCTAGTTCTATTGGCGTTGAATTCGAAAAACACTGCAATGGTTTAAATGCTTACCAATATATTCAAATAATATCGTTTCACTATTAGGAATTACAGCAAAGTTAACAAATCAAGGTTAAAATATACTCGATCTCTGTGCCTGATATTGCTGTAACATTTTTTCAAGCGAAATACCGCCCACTATGCTATTTTTCTGTCTCAAATCATCTAGATTTTATACTTTATGCTGGCTTTGTCTGCTTTTCTGATTCTGTAACCAGTCCTTTTGTTATACTGTCGGCATGTATATATATAAATATAGACCAAATAAATATAGATATAAATGTGTCAAAGTTTTCATTTTTTTATCATTATCTGGTCTGTGACATTTCACCAAGCAATCATCATATATGTAATTCATTTATGTCAATAAATGTTTCCTCATGGATCTCCACTAATTGATGCCTTGTGTAAGTTGTGTTATAAATATTACATTGACCTTAATTGGGCAGCTTTGTTATTCCAGGCATTTTACTCCAAACAAGCCTATGAGCTGATGAGCATTCACTCTAATATGCATGCAACACTGCCTTGTAGCATAATAATGTGAAATGAAAAAATTCTGAATGCTGCTTCATCAATAGATCAATCCATTACTGGGTTTCCAAGTTCACCTGGTATCACTCTCTTGTCAAATTCACCAATTTGTACTGCCCAGCCGCTCAAGTTGCCACTTCTATCATGTATAATATATTGTATAACTGGTCTCCAGCGCTGCAAGACATTCAGCGTTATATTTAAGTTCAATTATTATCTATTACATAACATCTCCATTGCAAATCTCGTTCTCCTTGTTACCACTTTCATATTCACAGCTACTCAACTTTTCCCTGCACTCCAGTAATCAAATTTTTAACAGTACATGAATATATGGCTGATGAAAACATCGAATGCATAAATTATGCCAGTCCAAAGTTGGTTTATATGACAGTGGCACTTGATAACATCATACTTTGACTGAATATTATAACATACAGTAGAGACCAAAATAAAGTAGTGAAATCGGACTCTAGGATCAGTTCTTAAGCATAATTCAGACTGACATTACCGGTACACGTTCATTACCTAAAACATCATTGTTTGAATGGCTCACTGTCAGAGCTTCTTATGCTTAAGCATTTCCGTTTAATATTCAATAATGCTTCAATTTTTATGAAACTACGCGACGAGGAACTAGAATAAAATACCAAAAACTGAGGTTAACACACTATCGCGAATGTGCGATAAATACATGTTCCTACATGTACAACTGTGGTTGATTTTCGTTCGAGCGATTTTTAAAAAAGCATAAAACTAAGTCGACTTAAGCGTTAAAAATTTCTGAAAAAATATATAAAATCAAATTCATCAAAAAAAAATGCCAATTATCATGATAACCCACGCTTAACATTTCCTTACCTCATAGAAGGCCTACTATCCACTGTTGGCTTTGGACTAGCTAGTCTTCTTTCTTTGGTTGTTTGATCGTTGCTACTTCTGCCAAATATGGCAGCATAGTTTTCTATCAGTATTTCAACAATGATATTATTGAACTTGATTTCCATGATGGATTGGACAGTTTCCTGTTTATGATAAAATGAATGAGCATTTAATATTTCATCAAAAAACTAAATATATATATATATGCAGGTAATGAACAATGGACGTCAGATGAGTTTTTATTTTTTTTTCAATATAAGTTTCAGCAAAACTTCTTATCTTTGATGGCATTGATATGTACAGACTGATGTAAGCACAGATTCGGATACACCAATAAAAATAAATGCATACATATACATATTGAAACAAGATAAACGAGATATTTTCCCATTCCTATTTTCCCTCTCTATACAATTGAAATCTACTTTACAATTGTCAACATTAAAGATTTAGGAGCATATTTAAAATCTATCAGGTATGCTAAGCGTAACGTATGGAGATAATAGTTGCTTTGCGCTGTGCGAGATGTAGACAGAATATTGATCTATTTTTCAACATAACTGTTCTTATAGAGAGCAACACTAATTTCTTGTGCAAATTTATTCCGAGCAGGGTCATAAGCCATACAGTGTTTCAAAAGCCATATAGAGTTTCGAAATACAAAATAGCTTGGAGTGCTGATACATTAAAAATTAGGTAGAGTTATGTTGAGAAATAGGTAGCAATCATATATCAATAGGTTCTTAGTTTATTATTAGTGTAAATGTATATCTTGAATTGATATGGGCTTTTTCTCCCATGACATGATATAGGCTAGCAAGTTGGTAATCATTCAGCAAATAATGCAGACAGTAGAATCTGACTTTTGCTCGTAACACTGTTCATGAATGAGCTAGTCTGTATTTTTATCAAAACAAAGATCAGCAGAATGTTTTGTTTCATGGTGATATGACCTATAGTCCTAATAAACATTCGTCACAAAACCTCTGGGAAAGTTTTCTGCACAGGTGATGCATCATTGAAAATATACTGTACTTGGAAATAAGATAATAAAGACCTTTACAATCAATGCTCAATTCATTTGTACAACATCAAAATGAAATAAGTGGCCATGTGGTTTACTTAAATTTGTGTGCCTGTTAGTTTCCTTGTTTCGGCAAAGTTCATCGCACTGTTCGAAAGTTTCAAAACTGATAACAACGTTTGTCTTTCAACATTCATTCATGTCAGTATTTGGGCCTTATGATCATAGTGTGCATGAATTGGACATACAAATTACAAAGTAGGATAATGTATTTATCAGTTAACAATCATTGTAGTTACATACTAAGGAATAATATACCAGCAGTCAGTATAAATTGATTAACTTCACCCTAATGACAATCACTGCTATTTGACGAAGTGAAAAAAGTGCTCAATTTAGTGATGCTATTTACAACATATGAAATTGATCCGTGACACACTAGGACGTCAAAAAACCACTGATTTAAATAATAGTTGACTAAGGACTATAGGTTATTTTTATTCATCTGCAACAGAGTGAACTAAGGAACCAAATACTGTGTATTCACATTTCTGGATAACTACAGCATTTCTTGAAAATTTTCCTAAAAGCATACTGTGAAGTGAAAGCATACCAGTTTATGTGAAAGCAAAATCTATCAGAGAAAGGTTACCAGCAAACAGAAAGCGAAAATTCTAATTTTTTAATAAGACTTTAGCACCGGGACAGCAACAAGAAGTCTTTTACCAAAACTTGAAGAGAAAAATTTGATATTGCAAGTACTTCATACATCCCTAAAATAAGTTTTCTGTTATTGAGGTAGGCTATAATCGATTTAACAGTTTTCCCATCGGTAAAGGTTGGAAAATTGTCAAGAATATCTAAAAAAATCTAGAAAGCTTTGGTTTGAAACAAGAATAGGATTCTCAAAACTTAAACAGCGTGAAATACTACCCCCAGTTTACTGTCTTAAAATAGCTCAGGCGTGTGAACATGCACACTACACACTTTATGTGCTTTTCATATTCTCCACTTAGATTTATCTGTGGATGAATTCATGAATGCAACTCCCTCACTCATGCTGGAAATGAAGAATTTTACATATTCACTTGTCAGTATTTGGGATGGATGTTTATGCAATACTATAACTGCATAAGATATAACCACTAAAAATGTAAAAACATAACAAACAAAAACACATTGGGGTTTAATATAATTGTGGGCATTATGTTCAGTAGGTGCTCATATCAATAGCTTGATCATACAAGTTGACAAACCTGTTTAGGCCTCATCAATGTTGGACCGAAGCACACTCCAATATTCTGTACTGTCATTTTACTTTCTTCCCATCTTGCAGCAACTTTTTGCAAATGTCTGATCAGCATTTCAAGTATATGTTGGCTGTCTGAAGATAACTTTGCAACCAGGCTAATCACTCTGTTCAAATGAAAAATTGGACAGGAGTTAAGATTTGCTGCTAGTAACTATACTAACTAACATGTGGTTGTGGTTATGCCGATCCACATGTATATTAGGGAAGCGCCAGGTTTTCCTGATTAAGATCAGGGCTTTGAAATGAAAAATTTATGGTACTCCCGTAGTATGTAGTACCGAATTTATAACTGGGACCCTCATCTGATCATATTCAACTTGCAATGGCTTATTGGTGGCTTATTGAATAGATGCTTGAATTTTAATAATTACAGAGAACAGACAGGAATCATGTTGTGTCAATTCGTGGAAATTTTTGGGAAAGGTGGCAAACCAAATGTTCACGTAATACACAATACAATGCATGTGTAAAAGTTGATAAGAAATACTGTAATGAGATGTCAAACTTTAGTTAATAGTAAGATTTCTCTCAAAAAGCAATGTCATGGACATGCAAAGGCTCATTAAAGAGCAATGTTAAGTTGCAAGGAGCTCAAAATTTTTCAACACTGCAGATCAAATTAATGTCAGAAGAGAACCACAGTCACATCAGTGAGTAGTCCTTTCCTTCAAGGTAATTTTTAATTGAGCCTACATAACTATAGTGAAAAATGCCTTAATTATTCAGCCTTTTACCTATTCAGTCGTTCATCTGGATCTTCATGTTTAGCTGCAGCAATAAACTCTTCATGCAGATTGAACGTCATAATAGGCTCCGGTAAATTGCGGAAAAAGCTTTTCAATGCACTTGTTAAAGTATTCAATTCCCATTCAATTTCATCTTTGTAATTAAGACTAAGAAATTAAAAACAAATTACTAATAATAGCAGAGTCAATTATATTTGCAGCTCTACTACCAACTATTTTGAAAATTGATCTCGGTAAATAATTTTTTTTGTCTCTTAGTATCTCTTGACCTCTCAACACAAGCAAATAATTATCGGAAAAATGTCAGCAGCTGCTACCGTACTTGATATGGCACTTGAAGCGGTAAGGCCAACACTGCCAAAGAAACAATTGGTGAAAAGAAATTTCATAAAGAAGAGGTTCTAATAGAAGAAAACTATTGGTGTAGAAATATTTTTGACAGCTAGACACTAATCCCAATCTTGGCCGCAATTTATTTTGTATTACCCAGTATTTGTGCAATTTTTATTTTTATGCACTTTTAATTGTTTCAAGATACCTACTCTCCGTAAGACTGGGGATCCATGACTATCTGTAAAAGTCTATCGACTTTCGATGAGACTCCGACAAGTCTATATATTCCTTCTGCATTGACACCTCGACGTTCTATTTCCTCAATGACATCTTTGACAAACTTAATGCTTGTTTCATTCAAGTCAAATTCTTCAGGTTTCTTGTATTCCTGGAATCATAATTATTATGATAGTTCAGACAAAACACATGAAACAGCCATATTGTGACAATGAGTCAAAGTATATTAACTAGAAATTAAGCTATTTATCCATAGTATACCACAGCTCCTATTAACATAAATATACCATCATCTTTCTAGGAGGATGTTGGCTGATTATTTTGAAAGTAGCAATACAAAGTTTGCATGCTATTTTGAAGATGTACCGTACTTATATTCCTTGCTTTAAGCATACTGAATCTTAAAAACAGTCAAAAGTAGTGACAACAATTTCTCAGCCTGTTACCTTAGCAGTTATATAGTTTGGCTCTCTTCCATCCATAACAGCAAGCCATTTCTTTCTATCATTGGTTGACGTTGCTTGCAATGTTAAAGTCGCTTGTTTTCCAGTGCTATCCTATATTTAAAATAATTTATATAAATACATCTTTAAATCATTGTATGAAATATAAGAGAGAATATTAGTTAAATATTACGTTTTTAAAAACTTTTCAAATTTGAATATTTTTGGCAACAGCAAAAATAATTCGATAGAAAACATAATAGCCTAGCCTATGTGATTTTAAAAGAAGTGTTTATTAGTGTTTTTCAAAGATCTGATGAAGATTTTTAGTTCTCATGGAAATTGATGTGCTCTGTCATCTACAAAGCAATCTCATTATTTGAAAATACCCGACTGCAACATTTCTAATGCTAAATATATTTACTTACCTCAACTTCGATATCAAAACAAAATCTTTTGTCAATAGAATCAGTTATTCTTCGCACACAAGATAAAACAATAAGTGGATCGACTGCAACTGCAACACTACCATGGTGATTGATAGATCTCGTAGATGCATTTGAACTTGACGATGATGATTGATTGAAGGGAGGTAACATTTGAAACAATTTGTTTTCTTTTGTGTACATACAGAAGTAACGCGACCATTTAGAAGAACCAGGGAACCTGCAAATTATGACACCTTGTTACCAAAGTATGTGTATAGAGTAGCCTATATAAAGTTTTAAATCATAAATCATGACATGAAATATACTACAAATGAAAAAACAGAGTTTATCTATATTAGCATGAATTGTTAGTACTGGTACATAAAAGGCACCACTATTTTGAGATGATTCAATACCTGAGTAACAAATTTTTTATTATTCAGTGTTATTGAGAGTTATTAATTGGAATTCTTTAATTAAGAGTCTAAAGCTAACGAGCTTCACAAAGGAAAATAGGCGTCAAAAGAATGAGCATACACGTACGCCAAAAAAATATTCACATGCGCTCCAGAATTATGTGTACCAATATGGAGGTAACTAATTTTGTTCGCCTATTTTACATCAAGTTGTGTAAAAGATCTGAAACCTATGGGCAGGGGGTATATTGACTTGGCTAAGACCGGCAGTCCCGAACTTGTAATTGAACAAAAATAAGGAAAATCGAGCAAAAATATGGCCTAATCCCAACCTGGTACACATAATACGGGAGTACCTATTCACACACTAAGGAATTCTGACCTTGATCCCAATGCATTTTTTTCCAACAACAAAAGATATCCAGCTCTTGCCCATCTCTGCCCAATCACTCTGTGAGGAGATGAGTTTCCACCAGCATTTTTCATGCTTGAGTTAGGATTATCCATCATTTTTCTCATCAGGCTTTGAGTCTTATTTCGAGTTCCATCATATTGTGATCTTGTACTGACCAATCTCATCTGAGAAAAACAATTTTTACAAATGATTACCGATACCATTTGATAATTAATGAATAACATCATCTAATCATTTATAACAATATTAGATATATTAAATTTAATGCCATATGAAAATGATACCATTCTATTGCAAGAAATGTTATGTTTCCAATTCTCGTCAGTCGTCAACAAACATCAATCAAAATGACTGTTCTCAAACAAAGGCAATAATTCAATTAATAAGGGATCTTATCTTGCAGACATCAAATATATGAAATTAAAACATGAATTACACTAATATTCTAGGGCAGGGTGGTCCAAACTGCAGCCCGCCGACACATTCCATGCGGCCCGCAGAACAATTTTACCGTACACTACTACACCATTGGCAGATATTTGTATTTATTAGCAGAACAATTTTGGTTGATTTTTGAACTATTCCAACTGAGAATAGTCCTTTTTAGAATAGAATAGAATACCACGATAATTCTCATGAAGCAATTTTAAAATAACTGAAGGCTTTATATAGCTTACTCAAAGGATCACTTTTGGGTTTTCTTGCGGCCCTTAAACCTCGCAACCATGGACCACCCTGTTCTAGGGATTTGATAAAAATCAAACAAGTCACACACACACATGGAAATGATGTTCTAAAGTTTCATAATACTATATCCTAAATCATATCTATAATATACCCAGAGATTATTTACAACCATACAATAAGGCAATATTCAAATTATTTAATATTGTAAATCAACAATTCATTCTGCTTTTGAATGTAAGAAAAAACTGAAAGAGAAGTTGTAAACCATTATAAATAGACCTTTATTTATTGGACAGTGCCTTTAGCAAGTAGGTAAAGCCAAACTTGAGAAACAGAACTTTTTAAATTTGTACAAATATTTGAACATTGATGCTCAAACATATAAAATATAGATACTTAGTTTCTTAACATACTACCATTTTACTCCCAATGGCCAATTTTGGATATATACACGATTTTAAAACAAGATAAAAAGTTTTACTCTTATTTGCCCGAGGCACACAACAAACTATAAGATCAAATTCGATAACAGTGATTATATTGCAAATGCAACCTGTATAATATGTTCAATTCAGATACATCAAACTTCCAGAAAACTTTCATACAAAGCATACACTATACTTGTATTTTCTAATAAAACAAATAAAAATTCAAGAGCCTCCCATGTTTCACACAAGCATTATGTAATATTCAAGTCAAAAAGAATTTATATTACATGATTATTTTCTTCATGTATGAAATAGCAAAGATACACACACTGCATTATCACCCCCCTATAATGTATTAGCCAAAAATCTGTATTTCAATAGGAAAACAAGCAAGATATTATAGATTGTAAAACATACCTGAATATCATTCATATATTCCTTGCAATCGAAGGCAGTTTCGTGAGTTTGATGAAAAAAATTGAAGTAAACCTGAAAGTTGAAATCAGAATAAACTTGTCTGGAAAACTACTGTATATAAATAGAATCAATTCTTAGGTTACCGAATTAAATATCAGCTTGAATAGACAAATTCAGAAAAAAACTTAAAATAAAATCAAAATATGTCAGTGAAGACTACTTCTGATAATGGGCAAAGGGCACTTACCTGCATGAACATGAGTAAATGTTCAACAAATTCAAATTTTTTTCGTTCCTGAACTTCTTGCAATTTATAAACATAGTTGAGAGAGGAAGAGTGGAAATTTTTCTTTTGAATTCCAAGTTCATTGTCAGATTCCTACAATAAAAATTTAAACTTCAGTCCGATATATACAAATAAAAGTGAGTTTTTTAGATTGACTCACATCAAAAATATACTTTACATACAATGATAACACAGTGTGATTCAATATTGTCAAGTCAATACAAAGCTTTTCAATAGTTATTCGAGATGAATATGAAATTTGTTGAGTTGAATCATAAAAACAACATCCTAATTTATTATTTTTGTCAAGCTTTGTATTCTCTATGAGATAATTGGTGTTGTTCAACAACTTCCTGGCAATATTAAAACTGCAATCCTATCAAATTTGTGTACATTTCCATTGCACTTGCACATAATATTTTATCACTGGTTGAACTTTGAACTGCTTTATTATATCAGCTGCTGTTTAAATAAAATTGTTATATTTTCGACAAATATTTGAATATAATGAGAACCCCAACACAAAATCTAACATGACAGAATCAATTTAATTTAAATTGAAAATTTGTTTTAGAGCTTTTAATTTTTATTATAAGACTATAAAATTTTCATATCTAATTTTAAAAATGACTCACTGATAATAAATTTTCCTTTTTCTTGTGAGACAATCCCAATGTCTGTTCCATTTGTTTATAGTATCTTTCACTAGCTTTGTCAAAACCTTTTTTGGCGTCTCTATATCCATGGATATGTTCCTTTCGAAACCTGGGACAGGAATAAACAATTGTAACTTTCCCAAATAAGAAAAAAGGAAGTGATCTCACTAAACAGATTCGAAGTGGGTAAACGTTTCTCCTAAAATTATGAATAGAATCATTAGAATGACAGTGAATAGCTCAAATACATACAATTTCGTAAATTGAGACAAATTTTCTGATATGGAAAATGAATCCTCGCATGAATTTGAAAAGCTGTCCATAATGACTTATTTACATAGTGCAGAGCCTTATTCGAAGAAAATCAAATCACATGAAAGTAAAATACAAAGAAAATTGCTCACTTTTCAAGTGGTTGTATTAACTGTAATTCAGATCTTTCAATTGTTCTCGTCCATTCCTCCTCTATTTCCTCAAGCATCATTCCAAACTCTTTCAAAGAGCCAGCTGAAATGGAAAGTGAAAATTAGCTCAACTATAGGCCAAAAGTACATTAAAACTTATTCACCCAGTATAGACTTATGATCGTTCTTTGCAATTTGCAACACTCACCCATCCAACTATCATAATTATGATCCGAACTCAAACTGAAGCAAATTTTAAACTAAAGCGAAATCATCCCACATGCAGAAGAGTGCTTGATAAATTTTGGTGAAAATAATCGCTACATAAAGTATCATTAAAGTGATAGAACTTAAATAATAAACTCTGTGAATCATACTAGAGACAATATTAGTAGTATGATAATAGTTTATTCAAATATTTGATCAACCAGCGAATATAATGTGCAAAGAAATTCACACCTTAAGAATATAGTTATAGTCAATTGTATTAGTTTGTTTGAATTATAATCAACACACCAATTCCACGTTCCGTATCTGTCAAGTTTTCTCCAATGATTTCAAACTGAAATTTTTTCAGTCTTTCACTGAATGCCTGCATTGTTTCTCCTTGTTTACGTGAGGCCTGCAACATGGCCTTCGCATCCTGGAAAAGATTAATTTTAGCTTATTTAAATTTTAATTACCGGTAGTTAATAACTTGTAGTCGCATAAACTGGGGGAAGAATATTTGCTATATAATATTAGAAGTGCCAATATGTAGTGTACTAGGCTTGGGCATTGTGTACTGAACTGCAAGTCCTTTCTCCTTGTTTACTTTCTACTGCGGATCGGTATGTGTCAGTTGCCACAAGGATGCTCGAACAAGATAGTATATAAAGATAAATATGAATAACATAATTTCTTCCCACGAAATAGCAAGTTTATTTATGAGCTTTCGTTAGATCATGGTCTAACGAAGACTCATAAATAAACATACTGTTCCATGAAAAGAGATTAGGTTATTCATATGAAATATTAATTGACAAAATGTAAAATGACTCTGTTTTTATAAACAAATTTTTTGCACTATAGTATGTGCATTAATATACATATAAGTATCAACAGTGGAGTTATAGAAAAGGAGAGCTATCAAAAGAATTAAAATTCACCTTGATTAAAGACTTTATTTGTGAATTTGTCCTTTCCAATTCATCTTCGTATTCTTTTATGCTTTGACGAAACCAAGGAGAATCAAGAAAACATTCAGAAAATTCCAATGGATGAAGAACCATCTTGTTTTCCAAGATTTCAAAATCAGTTTTGCATTTATAAGTCTATTATTTTTAATCTGCAGAACTGTATATTCAATAATTGTTATGTTAGAAAGCTCAAAGACACAAACTCCAGGCCTATTACCGGCTCCCACATGAGATATCCAGACAATATATTTTGAATAAAATTCGGTATTGATTCGGTAATTTCACAGTATAATTATCTGAAATTGTTGCTTTGAATGCAGACTATCAAAGTTACTGCTTTCTTAATAAGAACATTTTGCCTGTATGTGCAGTATTTATTAAATAAAAAAAACAGAATAGACAGCATAGAGAAATTGCAAACAACAGGAGTTATTTAGATACAGATGACTAATTTCAATGTGCAAATTTGCTAAACAAAACCACAGCCCTTTGTGTACTTCCTTCCTATCTAACTTTATTCAATATATTTGAGCCCTAATAATGCAATATGATATACCACAAGAATTTCAGTGCTGGTGATCACCTATTAAAACGGTAAACAAAGTAAATACCGAAAAACAATGTCCTATGTTTGCAAACATTTACCTAATTGCTTACTTTTTATCAAATAAAAATATATCCTTCAAAATGTTCTCGAAAAATAGTCATAAAGAGTAATGAATCCAAACAATAGGACTACTCCCTTTTTTTCATATATTTATGTTGCACATGCATCAAAAACAATAATGGACAGAGATTAATAAAGTAGATGTAGACATTTCTAATTGATAATACTCAATCACTGCAAATTAAAGTTGTAAACATGACAGATTTGACAATGTGCATAATTAATATTTCTAAAATTAGTTTTTATTGGGAATTTATTGCTTATCTCCCGAATGAAATGTGAACATATTAATTGGTGATAACTATCTGTAACTTATATTTTGTTTGATATTTTCGAAATAGAAAAAGTAGATTAATTCAGACGAGAAAAATGTTCAACAACTTAGGAATACGCAGCATAACACAGGCCCACCGTATTTTGCTTGAACTTAATAATTCATTAAAATCACATTAACCTTGAAGTATGTCCTATTTAACTCTCTCTATTGCTGTAAGTATTTTTTTGAAAAATTATACATACAATTTGGCCACTATTATGTAATAAAAGTATGGAAAGCATCGAGGCTAAATTTATGGTTATCAACTTATCATGACTAAAGCATGAATTGACAAACAGCTCAACATAATTAATACTAGAAACAAGTCAAACATTCTCCAACAGCTGCAAAAGTGCCAATATCTTTACACCAATAATTTAACAACTCAAAAACAAGGAAACCATGCATGTCAGGATGATGCAGAAACAGACATTGTGTTTATCCTCAAGGGAGATAAAAAATTTTGAAACATTCAACACAGTTGTTAATAACAAGGAACATCCTGATGACTTACCGTAGTTGAACATTCAGGGATTTCAAAAGAACTCCAACTTTAATTATCGATAGTACATCCATATACGGTAAGTCATATTTTTAAAAACCTGCAAACTACCTCTAATTACACCTCATATAAAATCCTGTACAAATGGGCATATTTTTTAAGTTGTACGTATTCTCAATAAAAATTGGATGCTTGATTTGACTAACAACACAGCAAAAGATTTTTTGCAATTAAATCAGCCTAAATGCAATGCGGGGGAAATGTGACTCACAGTTTGATATCAGCGTAGCCCACATCTTGTTTTTTTAACATGAAACATTCATTTCATGATAACAAATTAAGCAACAGAATAACTATCCATAGCATAGCAAAACACTTGTGAATATCATACCGATAATTACCGGTGTTTTCTTCAACTTGTCATGAACCAATATAATATTTTTCATTGAAGCATATACTTGATTGTTGATTGTTTAAATAAGTCATTAGATTGAATATACATGAATACAAGTAGGGGAAGACTTGGCTAGAAAAATGACATCATAAAATCATGATATTGATCATAACTACTGAAGCCAATAAAAAATTTCTGATTACTTGGTCTATTCGGAAGTAACAAATAAAAAATTAGGTTCTCGTTTTGCCTATGTAATATGACGAAATCACTGCACACCAAAAAAAATTGGGCAAAAAAAATGGAATCTTCAGAAATTTATTTCCCACTCAATTTTAAGAAAGAAGGTTAAGGAAGTTTCATCATATTGCTATGACAATAAAACTTGGTTACTTGAAGAGACATTCAATAGTTATATTGGCGCAATAAGTTTCAGACTTTTCTCAAATTTATTACAGTAATTTATTTAAAATTGAATCAAATGACCTCCACTATGCAAAAAATAGCAGGTCAAAAGCAATGAAACATAGCAGTACAGACAGCCGTGCATCTGATGCCTCTAGAAGTGACAAGTTTGCATTTTAGCAACTAATTAACATTTCATGTATTAATTAACACCATTCCTCTTTGTCAAAAATAATATATAACACTAGACACTAGGCGCGATTCCAAAGCAATTGATCACAAACAATAAACTTTACCAAACTAAAATTGGTCTTTTCAAATTTGAAATTCATGTAATTATGCATGATATATTTATTGAAGCAAGAATTCAAAATTCAATTATGTTTATCAACCAAATTCATATAAACATGTGAGGACTCAACAATTAACTAATATTGTTCTGTAGCAAGTCAGATTAAGTACAACAAATTCAAATTGAAGCCATAATAGTCAGGCAAAATTTGTCATATTATTAAACATATATTTTAAAATTTTCCATTCCTAAAGCATGAATCATAATTTAAGATGAGCTTTCAAAATATTTGTCCAATTAGAGAATGTTATTTTTACAGTATTGTGTATGAGAGTAATCCAAAGAGCATGAACTAAACCAGGACGGTCCAAATCCAGGGCCATTATCATCCCAGGCCTTATTATCTGTGGCCTGTGTGCTAGTAGAGGTAACAATTAGTGATATAGCGTAACCAAAAAATCGCACTTGGTATTGTTTTGTGATAAAAATAACCAAAAAAGATCTTCTGAAATAGTGTTACATCACTAACATTTATATTGTTACCTAGCTCAAGTCGGTTCTTAAATTTTGACAGCCTTAAATGACTTCAAACTTCCACAAATTGATTCTATTATTTCCTTTGGGATATCCGCTGAAAATATCTCAACAAGCTTCGTAGACAACTAAAAATCAAATGAGATTCTATTATCCCAGGTTGGCTATGCCTACTAATACCCTCCCTGGCCCTCCCTTTTATATATAACCAGCTTAAATCATTAAGACAAAAATTGCTACATGTATGTCAGGGAATTTAATAAATATCGCCACGATACCTCCTGTGCCTCGTAAAAAATAATATAATCTAAAACATAGATAATATTGGGAGCAATGAGCAGTTTCCAAAGTTAAAGAATTTAGCCTTTAGAATGTTATCGACAAAGCACTTTCTCCATAATGAAGAGACTGAAATATAATGCACGGAACAGGTTTGAAGATGAAACAATGAATATCTGGACACAAATTAGTATTATTAAATCGTTTGCATTACTACCTGTACTGTCTTCCTCATGAAAAAACTCCTCACTTCGCTGATAATCTGATCGCTGAAATCCGACCGGGGACCGCCAAACAGTGCACAATTTTTTGTTTTAATGGAGTCGTCAGGATAGAAAAATTAAAAGGAAATCATAAAAATCCAGACAATAACATAGAGAGAGGTTATATAAATAACATAAAAAGATTTTGTTAATAAGATTTGAAATCTTTATAACAATGTCCAAAAATGGCAAAATAACAAACTTAAAAAGACAATAATAGATGCAGGCAGATTCAAGGTTGCTGACATACATATATAACCAAAAGAGAAAATATAACCTTAATAGTCATATAGGATTCTATTTTTAAAAACTTAGATTTGTTTGATAACCTTATATTGAATCTAAAGTAAAGACTGAATCAAAACTTCAAATATGGTGCAATTTTGCCAACAGTCGAAGTTCATACACCAATTTAAATATTGTGATATTGGGGCTCAAAACAGCAGTTCTCCCCTCCAATAGGATCAGAAATGACACTATAGTTTAAACCAATATGTCAGTATCTGTGCTGAATTCGAAAATTCAAATCAATACAAATTGACAAACCACTACCTAAACTGTGAACTCACTAGTTTGATGCTGCAGGATATTTTAACAAAAACTATCAAACATTAGAAAGTTTAATATTTTTGCGTTTAGTTCAGATTAAAAATAAACAAGCATAATTATAACAGCAGCAAGTTAAACCTGATTCGACTCCCAGTCACAACACAGCTCAATGATGAACATGAACCATACATGTACAGTTTACTAACTGCATCTTCCATCAACCATCCAGACTTAGCCTAGCCTAATACAATATTGTGTTTCATATTGTACGTCACTATCTTCCTGTTCCTGATGTGAATGGCTACCACTTCCTATCAAAAATACACTAGGTATAAAAAAGCAACATCACGAAGTTGGTGATCTAGCTCATCGTGAGAATTTTACACATTCCTAAAATCAAAACCAATTGATAATTTCAAAAGGAATAGCCTACTTTCTACATTTTTACCATTCAAATAGGTCGTCACATTCAGCTCTAGAGATCAAATTGGGTAATCCTATTCCTAACCTTATGGTATTTGATAACACTGCATCTAGCGCTACAAGTATATCACAAATTTTACATTTTTATCACTCATAAATGGTAATGTAACAGTGCATTCAAATTTTGTTCCCGAAAAAGATTGTTCCACCGACTCAAGCAATCAGTCAGATTTCATTAGTAAAACCATTTCAGAGAAGTACATCCTAACATAATTATAAGGCTCAAATCTAAATTTATATTAGAAATCTCAATTCTCATCACAACCTAATTGAAGGATAATATCTTTCTTCGTATGTGCTGCAGATATTATCGTAATCAAGAAGAGTTCAATATACTCAGGGATATATAAAAACCAGATATAAAACATGACTATGAATAACAACAAATTTCATTTGAATACCAGACACTGACATAAACTTAATAGGTATCAACGATTTATAAATTCATACCAATTGAAATTATTTCTGAAAATGTAACAGCAATACGAATGAAACATATTTACTATAGTGGCATTCGAAGAGAGAATCCGTTGATTACTGCAAGTTTAGATTTAGATTATCAATGAAGCATCAAGAGATCCAAGTTCATGATCATAACCAATGTTAAATATTATTAATATAATGAATATTAAATATTATTAAGATTAATAGAAATCCAATAATACAGTAATAGTTTAAAAATTAAAACCCATTAAATTTGCCTGAGTCGGAAAGACTATCTCTCAAGTCTTAACTCTTATCCAAACCTAATTTGAAGCATAATCATGATGCACTATTTCTGCATCCGCTTCTAGTTGGCCTGGCTCAACAATTTTTGCATATGTCAATCCTAACCCTGTAACCCCCACCTGACTACGTCACCGAAAAATTACGTCATTACGATGTCACAGTGGCGTAATAAGGCTCACCAAAGTATGCGGATGGTCGTCCAAAACGCGCAGACGATAACCCGAAATCGAGCAAGCTATTTCTCTCGTTTTCTTGTAGCAACGATCACGATAGGAGAGAGATCCCGGCTTTAGCAAGTTCTTATCGGCGGCGCAGATGCCATTTCGGGCGATCGTAATTATACTTTGGCAATTCCTATGACGTGATGGTGACGTCGTAGTGACGTAATTTTTGGATGGCATAGTCAGGTGGGGGTTAGGAATAACATATGCAAAAATCGTTATGCTACGCCCACTGGAAGTACTTGTGGTACCGTACTAAACTATACTAGACCCGAAAAGCTATGATCGACAGAAATGGATACCGGTACCGTACAGTTTTGATAAATTTGAAGTTAGGTTTCAGGTTTGAGTAGATATAATTCTGCATGATAAACTAAAATCTGTTACATGACTTTGTTAATATATCAGTATATCGGTAATACTGGTCACTGAATAGCGCCATAAAACCATGGCAAGGAAGGTTGCGGTTCGTTACCGGTACCGTACCGGTAACATCCTGCCATCTTTTTTTTCTGACTATGAAGAGGTAAGAACTGCGACTCTCTTCGCCGCCAGTCACGAACTGCCACTGGCTAACGCCTGCGATCTCTCTCATCTCGGGATCGTTACGGCGAGAAACCTAGCTTGCTTGATTTCGGGTGATCACCTACGCGTTTTGGACGACAATCCGTATACTTTGACGGGCCTCTGTGACTTAATTTTTGGGTGACGTAGTCAGGTGGGGTTAGAAAAGAATTATACGAAAATAGCTATGCCTCGCCAACTAGAAGTACTTAACGGCGTTTGGTGAACTAGCCCCGAATTTTGCATATGTTACCGGTACCGGTACCGTACTACTAACCTCCACCAACGGCCGGCAACCAACTTGCCTAATGTTAGACAAGTTCATGGACGCCACCTTGTGCCATATTTGGGGAACGCAAAACAATGGAGTCTTATGGGAAATTTTCGTCGTGTTGTTGTACCGAATCGAATAAGTCCGCTGTTATAAGGGCTAGAAAGAAACCGAAGGGTGGATTTTGAACTTTAAGATATATGCTATCTATATATATAACGCAATTAGGAATAAAAAATATATAATGTGTTAAATTTGACCACAAACACAGCGTAGACCCATTTTTGGTCATTTTTTTAAAGATTTTAGAGTGATACGCCAATTTGAGGCTGTAAAATGTCTCCGCAACAATCCTACAATATCATTTGTTCTTCTAGCGCAGCTTGGAGCTGAGCAGTAGGGCATTATGGAGCTTGACAGACGAAAAATGTTAACCAGAAAATAGAAACGGCCATTGAAGCAAAGTTGGGTCGGCCGGTAATTTCGACGAATAAATACAACTTTTCATCTGTGACGTCATAAGGAACGCAATTATCAAATGGGTAATTATGACGAAAAGAATGGCCAATTTACTTCGGAAGCAACTCGGAACCGGTATACGTGTCTTCAAAGACAAGTAATGTACTATAAATGTAATTTGGCCAACATGAAACGATATGAGCATGTACGGCTAAGATTTTACTTCAAAACGCGACCTTCAACATTTTTCTACCTAAAATATTAGCGAAAATAGTAGGTATGTTTCAATAATTGTGTTGGAACTTCCCATAAGGCGCCGTGTTAAATTGCCGAGAGCAATAGGCACAAGATGGCGTCCATTGTCTGAGCGTTTCCTCGCTTATATTATATATACGCTTTGACCTCCACCTGGAAGCGCAGTTCTTACCACCTCATGGCAGCTCCCGCCACGAATGCCACGAACGAGCCGCAGCAGCTCTTGCCATGGTTGGGCACAGTGAGGCCGCATTAAGAGCATCACATTGGGCACAATGCGTGATAGCATTAGGAGCAGCGCATTGCGCACAGTCAGGATTGACAATTCATTCATCCATTTTACCATTGTTTATGGAATCTATAATGACAAGCCAGACACGACTTTTAAAAAGTAGCAACAGTGATTGGACTTGAATTGGTACTCGAATTAGCTGGAACTCGGCTGGTGATACGTTACTGTAATTTGCTTTTTGCGAGCACCGCATTAGGAGCAACGCATAGGGCACAATACGTGATCGCATTAAGAGCAGCGCGTTAGGCGCAGTGAGGCCGCATTAAGAGCAGCGCACTGGGCACAGTGAGGCCGCATTAGGAACAGCACATTGGGCACAGTGAGGCCGCGTTAGGAGCAGCGCATTGGGTCACCTAATGCCAAATTGCCCAATCAGAATTGCCAAGTTGGATGTATGAAGAGGTGGCTAGACCTGCTTCACTCATCAAATAGAAGCCACAGCAAGCCAAATAACGTCTAAATTATTTTAAATATTTTTAATCATAACAGTACCGGTAATCATAATTAAAACTAGAGCTGCGTGCAGCTTTAACAGGCTTCCCGCGTAAAAAAAACTGAAGACGCGTTTTGCTCACTGGAGCGTGAAAGCGTGGTCAGTCATGCATAAAATTTGCAAATTATGATGGGGGACTTATTGTCTGCATGTGATGTAAATTTCAAGTCTCTAAGTAAAGTCGTTCTCGAGAAGAAGATGAAAGTGTAAAATCCTATATTGCTCACTGGAGCGTATCGCCGAGGTCACTCATGCGTATCCTTGACATATCGTATCCGGAACATGTCCATTAATCATTGTTATGAATTTCAACCCAATAGCATGTATAAATTTTGAGAAATCGCAAAAAAAACTGAAGACGCGTTTTGCTCACTGGAGCGTGAAAGCGTGGTCAGTCATGCATAAAATTTGCAAATTATGATGGGTGACTTATTATCTGCATGTGATGTAAATTTCAAGTCTCTAAGTAGTGTCGTTCTCGAGAAGAAGATGAAAGTGTAAAATCCTATATTGCTCACTAGAGCGTATCGCCGAGGTCACTCATGCGTATCCTTGACATATCGTATCCGGAACATGTCCATTAATCATTGTTATGAATTTCAACCCAATACCATGTATCAATTCTGAGAAATCGCAAAAAAACTGAATACGCGTTTTGCTCACTGGAGCGTGAAAGCGTGGTCAGTCATGCATAAAATTTGCATTTTATTGCTAGTTGAGAACTTCCGCACATTTGAGGTGAATTTCAAGTTTGTAGGACCTAAGCCTAATTAATTAGGGCGGTATGATACAGAGGTAGGAAAATTGGTTACAGGAATATATAGGGTGGTAAAGGTTCAAGTAAGGTTTCTGCGGTCATGGATTATAGGCAAGTACATTTAATTGAGGTTGTTGATCACTGCGGTCAGTTCAAATTCATCATGGATGATTCATCAGTCTGCATGTTTTTTTACAATTTTTTTTACATTGTTAATTTTGCGTTAGTCTACTACTCTACTCTACTAACGTAAATTTAATCTGCTTTTACGTTAGGTTGAGCGACACCAATTCAAATTCCTGAAGCCTTCCAAAGCCAAATTCCAAAGCCTTCGCCGAACGTCGACGGGGCGACGCCGATTTTGCCCCGGTTGCTCATTGTATATCGTATTCTCTCTTTTATCTTCCACTCGCCGCGTTTGTCTCGTTTGTTTTCTGTTTCTTTTACTAAATCATCGGGGCCGATAGGGGCTAGCCCCGAAATTATGACGACACAATGCCGACGTTTCTTACAACAACGTGTTGACATATTCACGCATTCCTTCTCGTTCGTTGGTTGCTTGAAGAGTTGATAGTTTCCTCGCCTTCGTTTTTGTCGCTTGTTTCGCTATTTGAATCAGTTAGAGACCTTTAGTCCATTTGCTTTCGATTTTCCACATTCCTTTTGAGCTCCTCACTTCTTTCCGGCTTCGCATTTCTTAGCATTAGACCTCATAATGAATAAGGTTGATGCACTACTTCGCACTCCGTTTTCGCAGCTGCCGCTGGAACAAAAATTAGAGGTACAACGTCTTGGGCCTTATCAATCAAAAAATTGTTCACTGGAACAATCCCATGACGGAGGAAAGCGTCGGCGTACATTCTGCGCAGACACTTGGTATAAAAAAACACGAATGGTTGTGTTACAGCGAGGACAAAAATGCACTTTTTTGTTTTTATTGCCTACTTTTCGCTACCGCCCGTGACTCACGTTGGTGTAAATTTGGTTCTAGAGATCTTAAACATCTTTCCGAGCGTGCCAGGGATCATCAATCTTCTATGGAGCATCTGGACAATGCAGTAAAATACCGAACATTCGGAAATGTTAATATTGCAGCACAGTTGGATGAAGGACGCGCGGTTTCTATTCGTCGGCACAACCAAAACGTCGAGAAAAACCGCCATGGTCTCGGTCGATTGATAGATGTTTTGAAGTTCATTGGTTGTCACGAGCTGTCCTTCCGTGGGCACGATGAACGGGCTGGCTCTTCTAATAGAGGGGTATTTTTGGATATGGTGGAATACACCGCATCCCTAGATACAGTATTGAGAGATCATCTTGATGCCGCAACTGTTTCGAAAGGGACATCTAAGGATATCCAAAATGATTTGCTCGACTCAATGTATAAAATTTATTTACAACATTTGGCTCTGGAAATTGAGAATTGCCAGTTCCTTTCGATTCAGTCTGACGAGACAACTGACATCACGTGCGTTTCCCAACTGGCTGTGATTTTTCGGTTTGTGAAAGATGGTAAACCTACCGAGAGATTTCACAGCTTTGTACCAATCGTTGATCGCACGGCTTGCGGGATATCGGCTGTACTGAAAGAAGTGTTACAGCCTTACAACGCGAAGTCAAAATTGATAGCTCAAACTTATGACGGCGCGGCAGTCATGAGTGGGTCGAAACATGGTGTTCAAGTTTATATAAAAGAAGATTTTCCTCATGCGCATTTTTTACATTGTTATGCACACCAATTTAACCTCGCTATTAAAAATATGTGTCTTGATACCCCTCTCGTCCGTATATTTTTTGCAAATGTTTCGGGGTTTTCTTCATTTTTTTTTCGTTTCGCCGAAGCGCTCTGACCTCCTTCGTCAGATATGTAGCCGCCGTCTCCCAGCTTGTGCACCAACACGTTGGAACTTCCAATCACGCGTGGTGCAGGGCGTGTCCAAAATTAGGTCTGAGCTCATTGAGTGTTTCAATGGCATTCAGAGCTTTCCGGTTTGGGACGAACGCTCTGTGAGGGAGGCGGCAGGTCTAAAGCGTCTGCTAGAAGATGGTGAGTTTTCATTTTTTCTCGCTTTTTTCTCCACAATATTCTATCACGTGGATGTATTATACGGCGCATTGCAGTCAAGGCTAATGGATGGAGCGTCTGTGCAGTCGTGTATTTCAGACTTCTGCGATGCTGTATCTCGTATCCGGGAAACAATAAAATACGACGACACATGGAGTGCTTCTTTACGCCGCGGGCAAACAACGCAGCGTTTGATTTTGTCTGCAAAGGAATGCTGTGACATTCTGGTGAATCAAATAGGCGATCGTCTGCGCACTGAACACCTTGCCGCGTTCTCTTTGATGAACCCCGAAAATTTTTCAAAATTTGCACGTCAATTTCCCATCCATTTGTTGGCTACTGTCTCCAAATTTTACCCCATGATAAACGTGGGTAAATTGGAAAATGAATTGCGATGTATATACACCAATCTAACTTTTTTGAACATCACATCAAGCGCGCTCTATGGGTTCCTCATAGATAACACTCTAGTAACTACCTTTGCGGCGTCTGCAAAATTTCTGGACATCATTTTGACGACGCCTATTTCTTCCGCCGACTCAGAGCGAACATTCAGCACGCTGAAGCGTATTAAAACGTATCTCAGAAACACAATGAAGCAAGATAGATTAAATTCCTTGGCTGTTTTATCCATTCACAGAGACGTTATTTCTGGGATGCATGACTTTAATCAGCGCGTTATTGAGCATTTTGCTTTCAAGAAACCGCAGCGTGTTACATATATGTTCAAGCAGTAGAAGTCTAGCAGCATATACATCTATGAGTGAGCGACGCATGTCCTTATCTTTGCATTAACTTTCCTTTCTTCTAGTAACGTTTTAAACCATATTTTAGGTTTTGTCTGCTTTCCCGTAGTTTCTGTTAATATGTCATCGTATTTATCTGGGTAAATGATGCCTTTCCTTTTGAAAAAGGCTTCAAAATAAACTATGTCTATATTTATTAATCCCTTGACTTGGACCGGTTTTAAAGACACTTTCTTATCGTTAAAAATTGTCGCTTTTGCCGATTGGTTGTTACCAATGGAATGGTTTTTATACTCATAAAATGATGGGAGAACTTACAGCGCTCATCCTGTCCCCGTAGATGGGGGTGACTTGGTCCCGCAGTAGCTTGCCCCGGTTGTCGAAATGACCACGCGCCGCCTCTGATAGGTACATTTCCAATGCAGCTATTGAAATATTGCTCCAGTTTTGCACAACTTATATGTGCGAACAAAGCTTTTCCTCTTCATTACTGATCAAAAACGATAAACAATCCTGCATAAAAGATGTTGACGACGAATTTCGAGTTGCTCTTTCACGTATTAATCCTAATATAGAGCGAATGATTGTGCTAATTAAAACAACCACAAATCTCTCAATGAAATATGAACATAAAACAAAGTTACACTTATTTTTTCGTTTGTTGTGGTGTGCCGTCGAATTTGGCTTATTTATATGAGTGTGCCGCATGTTAGAAAAGGTTGTGGAGCACTGGTATAGACAACGAAATGGATCTTCAGTTATATTCCACTGTTTTCAAAAGATCCGGAACGTCGCGTAATGTGGATATCATCCATTGGCAGGACTGCTTGGTGTCAAGTCCAGAAGTCATCTCGCTTGTGTTTCACTGTTTGCGGACAACACTTCGTTGATGGTGAGTGATAATGTGCCGTTATTAATTTCTTTAAATATTCATAAGCTCCCTCATTTCAATGGAAAGCAGATGACAAACTACTGTTAATGGTAGGCCTAATTGCTTGTCTACTTGCAGGCTTGACTTGTGTAAGGAATTAATCATTAATTGCCATAAGGTATTGTTTCCCTAGTTAGCAGATAATCTATTAGTAAGTGTGAAAAGTTGAATAGATAACTAAAGTGTAACGCCAGTGCTCATGCAAAAAATAACCAGAATTCAATTGAATTCGCCATCTAGGAATACGCTTGCCACCACATCTCTGATCACCCTGGTAGTTTCACAGATTTCAATCCCATGCGGAGATAGTTATGTGCGAGAGGAGATTGCAGCTCTCCTCCCACTGAGGGTGGTTTACACCAGTGGTTCCCAAACTTTTTTGACCATCGCCCCCCTAAAGTAGTTTATACAACTTCATCGCCCCCCGGCAATACAAAAAAATGTAAAGTCAGAAACGAATATATTACAGACCAAATAAGAAGACAAATCATAGTTTAGAGTGTTTTTTAAGGAGAATCGATTAGCTTGGTGTTCTTCAGCGAGCTTTTTTTTATTATGTTTAAAATTACCCCGTTTACTGGTGGAAGTCGACTTCGTTGTATTGATTGCAATAGTAGCACGGCAGAAAACCCCTTTTTCACCATATAATAGGTCGGAAATGAAAGAATCTAGAGTTCCACCTACTCAAAAACCGCCGTGTACTCTTGCCTTATAGCATTTCACTTCCTAAATTCACCCCATTTCACATTAAAATAATGAAAACAAAGTTAATTTTCCCAAACTTATAATATTGATTTTCGTACATCTCATTCATTCGTACAGCCTGATGACCTTCACCAAAATACTTCGTTAAAATTCACCCCCGATTCCTCATCCTACCACGGCCTCCAGTCTGATCATCAGTCCATAATTACCCAGCCATTTGTTTTTGGATTCATGGACTCGGATGTGGAAGAAGCCGTGACCGACTATCGGCTACGGCCCAGATTGTCGGCAAATTTTATGTCGCTCGCAGGACAAAATTCAGGGTTGCTATGCTTTTGCGGGTCGCATATATTTTTCGGAAGTTAAAAAAGGAACAGCGCACAAAATCTGCGACAATTCGTGAACTCAACTCAGTCGTCTTATTATAAAAATATTACAATGACATTTAATGTGACACTGTCTTTTTGCTGCATCACGCTGGATAGCTTTACGACGCCAAGATTGAAACATTTTCTAAATGGGCATCACTAATCCCAGTTCGTTGCTTGTTCTTTGTAATGTTCATTTTCGAAAATAATTGTTCGCACAAATATGTACTTCCAAACATCGAAGTGAATATTTTCGCATGATTTGTGAAATTTCGATAAAGATTTTCTTTAAGAAGATACATTCTTACAAAAATTAAGCAGTGATGAATCTCTCGAATAGAATATGAATTTTATTTCTTTATGGCTTTGCAATATATTCGAATATTGACTGCGCTTTTGAACCCCTGCCATCAGCATCAACTTTTCTTCGAGTTTCCATTTGTTTAATTATAATTAAATTGTAGGCTCGTTAAACGAGAAGCCGTTCAATAGAATTTTTAGGAGATATATAATAAAATTTAGTCCAAAAGTTTCTCACGATAAATTCTGTTACGAAAAAAAATGTTATTTACTCCTCAAGCGTAGATTATAAATAAAAAAAATTTATCGTCAGAACCGCCGTTTAGATGTTTCCCCGGGCATAGACTTCCTTGTTTACGTCGTGACATTGGCCAATCAGCAAGATGCAAAAAACGTAACAATGCCCCCTTTCGCATCCGCTCAAGCGCTCAGACACGCTCACTCAGACAGATTTTCAGGCGTGGTAGTGAACATTACCTCATTTTCGCGTTTTTGAATTATATTCGTTAGTTTTTAGTTGTTTTTCGGAAATTTAAATATAAATCAAATAAGTCAATGATTACTTTGTCTTCCTATGAGTTTCAGTTTAAATACAGAAATCAAAAATTAGTGTAGAAATAGCTGTGATAGACTAGGATAAAATTCTTTATCGGTACTTTTAAAAAACAGATGGTTGAATGGTGTGTATTAGAAAGATAGTTTGAAACAAATACCCCATTTTACAGGCAACAACTCGTGAAACCACTCTTTTAAAATAAGCACCGACAATTTTAAAATGGTAAAGTATCGGAAGAATTTTCCGCAGTCAAAGGTCGGGGAAAGATCCGTTCAGTGAATCGAATTTACTCCGGCCGTATTTTGCCGACCACTGGGATACGCAAACTACCGTACCTTACTGCGAAGACGAGTTCAGAAATCCTTTCGCGTGTGATAATCGCCCACATGATTCAAGCCTGCGAATGCACACAGAGTACAGAATTAAGTGCGCCGAACATAAAACAGATTTCGCGAAATCGCCCCCTTCGAATTTTTCGCCCCCTCCGTATCGTTTTCGCCCACTGGGGGGCGATATCGCCCACTTTGGGAATCACTGGTTCACACGACCGCTGGTCGATTACGACATCCCCCACCATCAAGTCCATGCTTCTGAAAACAAATAACTGGCTAACTAATCTCGACATAGAATGGTAATCGTACGATGTCGCACCTTGCAATCCTCCCCACCCATATTTTCATCTATATAAGCTTGTGATGTGTATCTCAGTTATGAGTTTCATTAAGTCTCGTAACAGGAAGCGCCCGAAAGATGAAACCAGTAGTTCGTGTATTTCTTTGAAAGTTACAAAATATCAACCCAATGTAAAATCTCTATCAGAGGCAATGCAGCATCAGAAGTCTCACTGATATAGAATAAGAAAACGGTACCTCTGTTGTATGCGAACCAAGATGGCGGACACCGGAACGTAGTATGTGTACCAGGTTAGGGTTAGGCCGTAATTTCAGGTACTAATACTACGGAAGTCACTTGACTAGTTCCCGAAGTCCTAATAGAACTAAAATAAGGAAAATTGGAATAAAATTATGGCCTAATCTGGTATACATACTACAATCCGGTGTCCGCCATCTTGGTTCGTATACTACGGGGGTACCGAGAAAAGTAATTAAATCTATTTGTCAGACTGATATTTTCCTGAATATTGAATCTGTCTGTACATGTTTAAAAGGTTTATTATTGTGTATTTTTTCCTCAAAAGTAGCTGAGCATTGTTTTTAATTTTGGTCAGCACGCGGAAGAATTTTGTCGCCAAATTTAGCCGATTCTGGCACGCGAGCCGAAAAAGGTTGCCCACCCCTGTTCTAGGACGATCACTTGGAACAGGGGGAACAGCAGGTGATATATTTTCAACAATAGGGTCTGCTGTTTCATTATCAACATTCAAATTAACAGTATCATCAGAAATATCATTATCATGTAGAACATCAGCATCAGTGATATTTGTAAAACGCTTACGAAAGGTACAATCATGCACTTTTTTAAATAGAGAAGCATTTCTAGTTTTACTGCCAATATTGGGACTTTGTGCAGTAATCATAAAACCTTTTACATCTATAACATCCATATGCTCAGGTCTATATGCTGAAGAAAGCTTATTGTTTCTAGTTTGTCTCATGATCACAGAATCACCAACACGTATTTGTTCAGTCGGCTTTAAACAATTTCTTGCGTCAGCATACATTTTCTGTTCAGCTTTATAAAAACAATCACGATCACGTAAATCATTGTCAACAGTAGGAACAATAATTTCTGGCAATAAGACTTTAATATTAGTACCATACAATAATTCAGCAGGCGGTCTACCTGTTGTAACATGAGGGCATGCTCTATAATTTCTCAAAAATTTATACATTTCCTGCTTCCAAGACTTGCCTTCAACCGTAGCAGTCTTGATAGCCCTACCCATGGTTTCATGAAATTTTCTGACTGGGCATTAGCTCTAGGCCACAAGGGAGTTTTCTTCCTATGACGTATGCCACAGAGTTCCATAAAACGTATGAATTGATAACTTTGCCAAGGAGGACCATTATCAATTTTCACAACTTCAGGAAAACCTAGAATTGGAAATATTTTATTAAGAACAGGAATGACATAAAAATTAGACGAAGCTTCCACAATTTCAACAACAGGAAAACGGGAATATTCATCAATAACAGCAAGACAATAGTCACCATTGGGATATGAACCAGAAAAGTATTCTTGAAGAAAATCTCTATCCAAATTTGACAAACCTTGCGAAAATATTCACATCGATGTTTGGAAGTACGTATATATGCGTGACAAATGAACATTACAAAGAACAAGCTGAGAACTAGGATTAGCGATGCTCATCCAGTGTGCCACCTGATGTCGAAAATCTATTAAGAGTGATGCAACAACAGGTGTCACGGTCACATTAAATATCATTTGTATTTTTTTTTTAGAAAGACAATTGAGTTAAGTTCACGATTTGTTACAGTCTTCGCCGCTGTTTGAACTTTAAAATTTCAACTTCTGATCTCTGCGAAAAAAATTGTGATTCATCCATCTGTTCGGTTTTTACCTTTCTAAAAATATGTGCGGCCCGCCAAGACTTGCAACCCTCCATTTTGGCTCGCAAGCGACAAAAGGTTGCCGACCCCTGATGCTCTTAAGGCTAAGCACTTAATGCAGGGTCGGCAACCTACGACCCGCGGGCCGAATGAGAGAACTCGGATTAGTGATTCCCATTTATGAAATGTTTTAATCGTGGCTTCATCCAGTGTCCAATTTGGAAATGCAACAAAAATTGTCACATTAAATGTCAATTATAAATTTTTTTCTTTGAGTAAGACGACCAAGTTGAGTTCACGAGTTGGAGCAGTCTTCGCGCGCTGCTCAAAATTTAACTTCTGATCTGTGTGAAAAAATTGTGATTCATCGACCATCCGTTCGGTTTTGAACTTTCTAAAATTATGTGCGGGCCCGCCAATGACTTGCAACCAATAATTTTTGGCCCGCGAGCGACAAAAGGTTGCCGACCCCTGACTTAATGGATCAAACACTGTCGATTTGTGCCCCGGCGTTCATCTCCACCCCCCTTTAAAATCTAAAAATGCCGCCAATAACGCGTGCGATTGCATTTTGCGTCGCATAATTTAGGCCGTAAAAACCTTTACGTTGATGTTTATTCTCCCTAAATCATAAATTGGTGAAATCTGTGCCACGATAACGTAATAATCATTTTTGTACTCGCACAGGATCGTCCGGATGTGATGATATATAAGATAATTAATCTAAAAAAATTTCAATCAATTTTTTATTGTATTAAAAAATATTTTAATCCGTGAGATTTTATAGCAGACATAGGGGTTTTTCTAAAGTTTTTATCTTGAAAATAATCGGAGTGACAGCATTGCGATAGAGCGGAGTCAGTGTTGCAGGTACAGCTCAACTCGTCGAATTCGCAAACTGGCAAAAAATAAGAATCAAAAACAAGACATAATCGGGCAGTTTACCACACATTTTTATGTCCGCGGATTGTCGTGGGTATAGTGATGCTTTCATTATTGTCGACGCAACCGCAGGTTAAATTGAGACAATTGAATTAATAGAGCAAACATTTTAAATATGCCTGTATCGGTCATGGATTGATAACTTTGCACAACAGAAAAATCCTTACCCGTTACAAAAGTCGGCTCTTCCAAAACAAGTTCTGGGGGGATTTCGAGGCGATGATTATATATGTACTTTTGATTCACTGATATACTTTATATATATGTATTTTTATTGTACTAAATAAAACGTACTCCATGGGATTTTATATAGAATCATGGGATTTTCCTAACGGCGTTAAGGAAATTGGCAAGATCGCAAAGATACGGATAAAAACTAAACACAACTAGGCAGTTTATCTTATATCTTTATGTCCGAGGATTGCTGTGGTATTTCGGAGTAAAAAATTTTATTTCGACGTAAGAAGACGCAACCGCGAGTTTTGCTGAACACAGTTAAAATCCATAAGTTGAATAAATGAAGTATCAACCGTACCGAAGCTCAAGGAATCACGATTCGTAAGAGTCTTTTTCAGAGTTTAATCTCTAAAACGTCTTTCAATACATAAGCAATGATTTTCAAATCATCAAATTTCGACCGGAACGCCTGGAGAGAAATTCTCAATCTCATCTATTCCAGGTCTTAAGTTATTATTAATCAAGCACAATACGGCAGAAATGTCTGAATTTGAATGTCGGTGTCTCATCAAATAAATATTGTTAAGAACGAGATTTAACACGACCGAAAATATCATTAATTCACAGTGTTAGTTACTACTTCCCCAAAATGTCGATATGCTAATTTTTCCTGCGACAGAATGCGCACTGGTTGAATGGTGTGAATAGAGTAATACACGCTCTTGCAATAAAGCCGTGAGCAATATTTTCAAACCGGAACCTGATTCTGAACTTAACATTGTCAAATATTCATAATCAGCAATACTAGTATTTCAATTATTTTCTACTCACTCAATCACATTTCTACTCACCAATACAGGTAGTGATATTCTTTTGAATTGAACGTCAAAAGAAATGAATTTGTGAACTTATCATTTTTTGAGAAATTGTACAGTACAGTTGATTTGTACCAGAGACATGAAACAAACCCAATAGGATCGGCCTGGGCATGAATGGCTAATCTGTGTCATAATTTGGGATTATGGCTAAATTAAATGTATTTTGGGGGGTCAATAGTATTTCATAGTGGTCTGCATGTGAACAATGACATTAAACAACATGATGCGCAACCTCGGCATTTTTGGCCGAAGATCGCATCCGATAGCACGCTCCAATGCACATACTTGACGAGACGAAAACGAGCGGACGTGTGCTGCTTTCAAGGCATAGCACGAATGGTGTTCGTGCCTGCTTTGACAGTTGTTGTCGATTTTAATGATATTTTGGAAAATTGAAGGTAAAAAGAAACAGGAAAAAGGCAAGGTAAATACTATTGTCTATATCACACCCGGGCATAGCACATGTGGGAAAGCCAGTTTTTGTCAAATACTACAAAGTTATTAATTCAGTACGGTACGTAGTTGCCCATTTGCCGAAATTGCATATTTACTTACCCCTTATGGTTTCAAATAGTTCATGCACCTCCATTTAGATTTTTTTAATCAGTGAGGATATATACTCATTGCTGTAACATACTATTGCTCATTCACTTTTATTTGCGTATTGAATCAAAGGGTTAACAAGTTCACCTAACATTTCACTCATACCTGTCTATATTGTATAGTCTGATCTCTCAAGTATTTGGAGCCACGAATGCTTGTAATTTTTCGACTAAATCCCCTTATTAGTTGGTTTATATACCAAATTCAGTAAAACAGTTTTTACATTAAGCATGAGATATTGGATTTATTAGCTTTTCCATTCTAAATCATATAGACTGCTCTATTTATTCTTAACGAAAATTAATAAATCTCCTCTCTTTCTTCAGATGTGAAAGCTGTGGACAAACCTGTCTAAGCATTGTAGGACTCCTGCAGCACATGAGGCAATAGCAAAAATAGTAAGTATACCAATCAAGAAATTAAGCCGACATAAAGCAAAACTTTCAACCATTCGTCTAACCTCAATTTCCTATTATTTATTCACAGGACAACTGTTGCAGAAGGGGAGATATCAGAAGTCTGGCGACATATCAGTGACAGTGTGATTCCAAGAAATATAATTAGAATACTCCATAAATGTTTGCAATAAAAGAACAACCTATGGGGACATGCAAAGACATTTGACCCTCTGGTAGAGTTGTGTATGGCCCCTACATCCTGCAAGGCTTGAGAAAAATAACTAAAAATTCCAAAGCGTAAGATTGCATAAGCGGTCTTATTTGTGAAAAGGCACAAAACGTGCCAGGCATATTTAAAACAGCTTTAAAAAATGAGGATTACGGGTCACTCACTGCACCTGTGTTAGAATTGGTTCATCAACTTTTGGTAGTACTATAGAAAAAATTCAGAAAAGGGTATAATCATGATCCATGATAAAATACTGGTATAAATTTGGACAACTTCAATCTAGACCAGGGAAGTCAAACTCGCGGCCCCGGAGAACTTCCAGTGCGGCCCTCGAACGCTTAACAATAATTGTAATAGTATTTTGGAAGTTTTTTTTATCTAAATGTAACAGATTTTTCAAACTTTTTAAAGTGAAATTGAATATTCACACAGAAAACAATTTACTGCAAGTAGTTTTGGAAAATTAATTTTTTTTTGTTCACATTTTGACCCATTTAAGAATACACATCAAGCTAGCAAAAGAATACTTGAATAAAACACTTGAGTGAATAAATTAAACGCAAAGTACATGAAGAAGGTGGCATTTTCGAAGAAAATGGGAGTTGCAATATTTCTACATTTCACATAATTCTCTGAAGCACATTGTTTAATTTGTCATATTTCCATCAGTACAATAAAAAAACACAATAAGCTCAGCAGTCAGCATGACAAATTCGAAGACCAACTTCGAACAGAAAATTTCCATGTGTTTGTATATTAATATAATTATACAACGATTTAGTTTCTAAAAATCAATATCAATAATAATTCAAGCAAGCCTATGCCATGCAGTGTGGCGCGAAATGTCTTGTCGGAAAAATCTGTCATTTGTTTTTTTACTGATCTATACATGAAATGATAAAAGTAACTTTTTTGCATTACTGGAATTAATTAAACATTCGCAAAGATCCAGATTAACCCATGATCATGTGACCTCGTTAGTTAGAGTTGGTACTATAAAATCATTTCAGCCTGGCCTTAGTATGCTGTTGACACAAAAAGATGCCAAACGCCAGGACAAGTGTAATTAAAAAAACATTGCTTTTATATTGTAGTATTTTTGTTAATTTTAGGTCCATATATTTAGATTAAGTCATTTTTAGTGTATGTATTATTCTTTCCTTATCCAAAGCTCGTTCAAAAATGATTTTGATGGTTGTACATAGAATTTTATGATTTTTTGTAATAAATACAGTAACTTGCAATAATAGTGGAATGCAAATATTAATATGTAATTGCATTTGAAATTGAAGAAAATAATAAAACTTAATCCAACTGTTTAGTTGCATCCTAATATATGTCACAAACTAAAACTATACGTATAGTACTGTACAAAAACTGTTTGCGGCGCTTTTTACAATTTCCAACAGACAATGCGGCTCTCGAAAACCCATGAGTTTGACACCGCTGATCTATTCTAGACGATTCAAGCATTGCTTTGGGAAATAATATCACTTCAATTAAATTCAAAACAATCCCGCTATATTAAATACAAAATCGTTGCTATCATAAAGGTAAACCAATTCAGCCACTCGGAA
The DNA here is from genome assembly GCF_964204865.1 of Styela clava. Classification (NCBI taxonomy): domain Eukaryota; kingdom Metazoa; phylum Chordata; class Ascidiacea; order Stolidobranchia; family Styelidae; genus Styela; species Styela clava. The sequence continues at coordinate 17,966,063 of NC_135260.1, read as the reverse complement.
TATATTGGCCTTCACAAAGCAATGGAGGCAAAATTGAGAGTTCATGAGCTATGAATTTTTGTTCTTTTCTTTGTCTTGAACTTTTCATACTCCACAGCCCCTATTATTTTTTTTTTTAATTTTAATTACCATGTGATGGTCATACATATCTTTAACTTGTATTTTCTGTCATGATGTATTATCTCAATGTGTCAAACTTTTAATTAATGTGCATATTTTGCTTCCAGATGACATAAATGTATTGTCTTGTTTATTACCTCAGCTTGGAGTATTGACAAGAAAAAGGTGCCAGTAAATTACGTAAAAAATTTTTTAACTCTTCGTTATAATCAGAATTCACAAATAATAGGAATTATAAACAGCCAACAATCAATGAAAATTATAAGCGAAATCCCTCAGGGAAGGCAAAACATATAGGTAGTTTCCATTCACACAAATCTTTCAAGAAGACTTGTTCGAGCCAAACTAAATGAGCATCGTCAGGTGATCGGTAAGGCTGCAAGTTAAATCAGCCCTGCAACCTCCTGCATAGAAGATAATATTAATTAGTGGGCTATGAGCTAAATTCCTAAATTTAGACACAAACCTATTTACGAGGCATTATGTACCAGCAACGTTACCTACGATTAACTAAATATGTGATATAATATGTCTAATAAATTCACCTACTAAAGCAAATTCGATAGGTGCAAACTTTGTGTTATGGAATTGTATCGCAGCACCGTTAAGAGAAGTAAAAACAGTTTTGCATGACACCCTCTTTAAATGAAATTTCAATGTTTAAGCGCAAACATTAAAATTACTAACTTTGAACTTTGTCATTATCTGCAAAATGTTCCACACAAATCTTTACGATGTCTTTGGCATTTTTGGTTGGTGAAATATTAAAAAAAAATATAGAGGGGTGTCAAAATGACCCAGGAACACCAGCGGTCATTAGGTTAACTGTCAAAATAGATCGTAGTCGTTCCATCTAAAATCGACCAACCATTCCCAGCCCTAGCGTACAATCATTGAGGCCAGCACACACGCATTACGATTATGTCATAGATCGAAGATGGCCAGGTCTGGATTGTTCATGGCAAACGCGCTCTATGCGATTGTCCGAACCTTACTACCAAAACACAAACAGGAAAAATTCAAATCTTGGGAGCACACAATTGATATCTTGTTACCAACTCGTTCGTCGCAGTTCTACAGATGCTTATTCAGTACAAGCCACGACCTGACTATTCATTAAATTCGGTCTTTTAGAGTTAGACAATGTAACATCAATCATGGCACGAGATCAAATCTTGATTATCCTGCTTAAACAATATGTGCAATTGTCTTCAGGCTACAAGCCTGTGACTTGGATAGCGCACAACTGCTAGTTCGTATTCGTACGCTCAGTTTGTTTTCCCCTAATTTAAAGAACCTGAGGTGAACCCGGTTTACAACTAATAATATTATATTCGACAGTATTGCCGAATTTTAATTTGCTTGACATGAGCGTGCCAACATACTGAAGTGAAATATTCCCAACGCGTAATTCCATGACACTGTTTGTCGATATTTACATCAGCATTAATTTCGCAATAACTAAAGTGAGACGAGAAAGGTGATTCATGAATTTAGAGGTGCAACTACTACCATATTTTTTTATTCTCGCCACTAATTTTTAATTTAAAAACAAACTTGTTTTTAAAACTTAACAGAATAACCTTGGTTTTTTATGCAACAGTCACATAACGTGCACTTTTATTGCAGGTTGGTGGGTGTGTCTCTCTGCTAACCAATCACACGAAATGTACCACCAACGTTTTTGAGGCGTCATATCATCTTCCCGATCTCCGAAGTTGATTTTTTTCTTTGTTTTTCATCATCTGGCCTTGTCACCCACATAACTTGAACAACAAAAAACATTTGCATCCAACACCATTGCGATACACCAATGAATGTTGCCATAAAGTGGATTGGTATCTACGATTATACAGTTTCCCATTCTTGAAGTTCTGATTGCGATTTCAGGTACAGTCGTTCAATGAGAAAGGGTTCTACAGGAGCTTGAAAAATAGCAGAGGGGTTCGGCAGGCTTGCGAAGGTTCAGAACCAATAATCCAATGAGAACTGACGAATACTGCTTCTACATATCTACCATCTTTGAGATTGAAGAATTCAGTAGAATATACAGTATATAAAACTTAATAAAAACAAATGCAGAGCGAGACTCCTGGCAAAAATAACTGGTAATTCAAAACTCTACCACGTCTATCGGCAGCATTCACCAATAAACCGTACGGTAGCGTTACTTATAGGTATAGCCATAAACTTGGCAGGGATTTTGTGTCAATGATTGTGCCACACCAATTCGTTTTACATTAGTTTGAAGTAAGAAAGACAGACAGAAGTTGTAACACGATTCATTTCATTTTTCAATATTCTGGCAAAATAGTTCAAAATGATGTAAAATTGCGCATATATGAAATCGAAACGACACATGCATAATGCAATTCAAGTAATGTTATTAGTAAAAATTGGCAAGCAAACCCAAAATTCATGAAAGAAAGAGAAGCGGAAAATTGTAAGAGAAACTCTGTAATGTCATTCATCACAAAAGTTAAAAGCAATAAAATCTTTAGAGGTAAATTCTAGATGGAAAATATATTTTATTATATAAATTGCACACAACAAACAGCAATTGAAAAATAGATTTTGACAACATGATAACAGAGAATAAAAACGAAATAAAAGAACCCTGGATCAGAAAAACCCTAATCGACGATACGAACGAGCCTAATCATAGCCAAGCTCAAACATTTCAATATGGGCAGTATTTTCTTTGTTGACTTAAGAATAAATGTAATTGTTTGAGATAATCCGATGTAATGGACCAGGATGGTGCATAAGATGAACCGAATTCAAATCATTATTGTCATAACAAGTAATATTGGTACAAAAAAATAAAGCTAAGCAAATCAAAGATCTATAATGAAAATCAATTAACATATCTAAAAGGCTGCTAGCGAGTTCAACAGTATTAGCGCAAAGCCCAATTGACAAAAATATATCTCAATTATCAACTATGGGCTGATCTCAGTAGTATTTAAGTTTTCCCAAGTCTTATTCTCATTTGCTCTTTGAATACCCACATTAAAATAGTTTGCGGACCAAGTCTAACAAAAGCTGGAACAAATCCTTTAAAATATCCCAAAGGGCCAACTTTCCCAGTATCTACAACACAATGCCATGTGCTATTGAATTCACCAGGCTTGGCATTCATAAGACGAGTTTTCAAAACATCGGCTGGCTGGGTCATGGCAGTGGCTAAGGCAGCTGCTAAAAAACTTGACGTGAAATGAGTGACTATATTATCTTTAAAATATGAAGTATTTAACAAATTTTGTTTGATTTGGTCATAAAAAGCTATTTGGCCATTGGTCATCAAAATAGCTCTTAACGTTGCCATTTGAACTCCATTGAACAGTGATTTGACCCCTTCCCCCTTTGCAGTACTGAATAAACCATGAAAAACATGCCTATAATTTCTTCTTTGGTTCATCGGGAGCTTTATATCATTTTGCATCCTGACATTAATAACATCACAAGGTGTTCCTACAATTCCACCAACGAAGCCACCCACACTGGCTAGCAGCATTTTTTTGACAAGTGATGGATTCTTTTCTCCCTCTGATATGATAAATGGCCGAAGCAAATCATATACAGCAAACCGTGCAGTCGTATATGTAAGCTGTCTTCCAACTGAGGCACTGACCCCATTATATAAAGCAAGAGCTCCTTGACTGCGTATAATGGAAACAGCCATCTGAGATGCTCTGATTTTGCCTGTCTGTTGAGTTTGTAAATGCACTTTCAGTAAATCTAAAGGATGAGTGCAAAAAACGGCCATACCTCCAGCTACACCTCCATGGTACCATCTTGGTTTTCGGTTTATATCTGCTTTGAGCATAATGAAAGTGACTAAGTTACAGTAACTTAGTCGCTTATATATCTGTAAAAATAATCGATTCATATTCATCAGTCATTTTGTTCTTGTACAGTCACATTTGATAACTTTGCTCAGTAACAGTGTTGTAAACTTGATAGAAAAGAATATTCAAGCTTTTTTATGCAAGTAAGCAATGAGACAAATTGGTGCCACTTTGGGTTGTCTATCTCAGCAGTTGTGAGATCTCAGTGATTTTAGTATTATTAACCTAACCTTAACCCATCGATAGCAGGGTCAAGAACTGTTAATTCTATGAAAATGTCTATATGAGATTAAATATTTCGATTAATCATTGAAGATTTTGATATAACATCGAGCAAGTAAGATCACATACAGACATACCAAAATAGTTTTATGATGCTGAGATAACAAAGACACTTTTGATCACTGAATTGTCTGATAGAAGCAGTGTAATATTAAATGATGATCACCAAAAAGATTCAACTAGTTTGCAACAATTTTATCACAGGTTTAGTATTTTGAAATAAGTTTATCAATTACATGAAAATATTATTCAACTATATTAGCATATGGTGGATCCTGATGATCCCATGGCTACTGCATATATATAATACCCTGGATTTATGAATAGTATGCAAATACTAAAATATATGCTCTGATTTCACCGACAATAAAATATGGCAGCATCTGACAGTCTGGGCCATCTGAGCCTTAACCAAGCCTGCTTGAACATTATTGCCATATACTGATATATCCTAACTCTATTACGGTATCTCCCAGACCCAGTATATTATTATATGGTCTATCTCTACCTATCTATAGTTTTTGGAAATATTTGACTGTCATACAGATACAGTACTTCGATAGATGGATTGATATCACAAATTTAATACACCTCACGCTACACTTGCATAAACAAACAAACATGGATAGGTATGTTTTTTTCGAAATTTGCTAACCTGCAGTCCGCTAAGAAATCATGTATAAAAACACATTAATATAAACGTCTAACGTTAGAATGAGCGGCATCGCTCGACCCGAAGCAGTTAACGACTGCAAATTGCTCGCGCAATCTGTGTGGACAGCTGCTAAGGGAACGCCGATGCTTAACCGGCCGGTTATCAAAGCGACATTGAGAGCGAATCGCTGGATTGATTTCGCTGCAGGCCAGTCTAACTGCCTTTTTTGTAGGTCTGTTAATCCTCGTGCAAGCATTTAGTGCGTGAAGTTGGTCACGTAAGTAACAACAGTTTCATAAATCCTGTAAACAGATGCTGTCAGTCGTCGGTAACGAAGAAAAAAAAAAACGTCGAAGTCAACCGCCATCGATGAGCACAGACGGCAAAATCGTACAAAGGAATCACAAGACATGTAAATCCTACAAAATTAGGGAAATTCTTCGATTGGAACCTGTGGCTTACTATGTTCATAATCGTTGGGCCGAATGCTGTTTTGGTGATTTAGCTCGGCGATGTGGCACATCATTTTTTTTTCAACCAATACAACCAGTAAAAAACAAATAAATAACACAGGCACAAATTACAAGAAAATAATTAAGTACACAGTTTTACTGGGGAAGGGAAGTGGCGGGGAATCAAAAATAATTATCGAGCAGCGACACCCGAAGTACCACTGATGTTTGTGGGTTTTGTGAGGGCAATTTTTACGATGGTGAGGAAGATGAGGGGTGACTGGATACAATGTCAGCGATGCCTCAGATGTCAGCAATGCTTCATGACATTTGTGCCGGTGTTTATGGCAGAAACATTCAAGCTTTAACATGTGAGGAATGCCAGTAATAATTTACCGGTACATATATATAAATAACTTGAGTGTTTCATTAGTTTAATTTCGTTATGTTATATATGGTAAAGGACATTCAGTTGATCAACTAAAGTGTGTGCATGCATTAGCAAAGCTTTTGTTCAGTTGCAAGTATATGACTGGATGATTAATAAGTTCTCATGCCTGGTGAGGTAATATGAACATCATTGCTCGCCCCCACTGTAATGCTCGGGGCTTATTATTTATGAATTTTTTAGGCGTTTTAGACGCATTCAAATAGTTCAGTAGTGTCTTTAATTAATTTTATGTAATGTTCGTTTTACCCATCCATGTGTCCGTTTTACCCGAATAAATTTTTCGGGAAAAGTACTCATATCTAACAAAATATTAGGCGGATTGCCGAAATCGACAGTGGGCTGTAGGGCACGTTCAAATTGGTTATTTTAATACGAGAGTCACGCTTCTATATGGTGAAGATTACGAGAAATTAGGATTTTGCTATAGTGGTGTCCGTATTTGAAGGGCCTACTATACTTATATGAGTTGAATATTACCAAGCCTCGGAATCCAACCAAGATTTGTCTAATTCGCACTGTCCCGATTTATTGTTTCATATGTACCGTGTTTCCCCGAAAATAAGACCTATTCGGAATTTCAAAAATGATTTCAATATAAGCCCTCCCCTTGAAATAAGACCTAGTCAATAACATCAATTTTTTTAATTTGACCTAGTCGATAACAAGAAATCTTCCCTACACGTTTTGAATGATGAATTTGAAGTTATTTTGAATAAAAACTGTTGTTTATAAGTAAATGAATATAGGTTTCCATATTTGGTACCGGTATATTTGAAAATCTCGTAATTCTCTACTTTGTAATTTTGTTTTTGATAAATGAAAATAAAAGACGCCCCCCGAAAATAAGCCCTAGTATTATTTTTCGGAAGAAAATTGAAATAAGACCCAGTCTTATTTTCGGGGAAACACGGTTTCGGTATATGGTAAGCCTAATACTATTAGCTATTAGTTTAACAACAATATTTAGCAGCGCTCGTTTTGTGTCCCGAAATGTGCAAGTAGTGTGCACAAATAGGCGTCGATGTCCGATGATGCGCTTCAAATAGGGGTTCCGATCCGGAGAAGTTAAGGCGAGTAGGCCGACTCATGCGCCTTGACCAACGATTGATTTGAATAAATATATATATATATTTAACTTCTCCCACCACGCATGCATTGTGCTAAAGTTTTCGCCTATTCTGCAAAGTACACCCGAGCTGGAACCGCCGTCCTCAACATAAATAACAGTCTCAAATATATCGTCACGCTAATAACCGAATTGCGTAAGTCATTTTTAGCAGTTTTGAGAAAAACGTAAAAAAACTTCCTAATGATATTGTTATGCCATGGACCTTTCCCCGACCTTTGACCCCCGGAAAAATCTTCCTATACTTCACTATTGCAAAATTTTCAGTGCTATGGTTCAATTTTTTGATCGTAGCCGGATTTAAGTTAATTTGTATGACGCAGTTAAGTGACGTAATAATGGCGCAGTGTGACTTAGGCAGAAATGGGTCTATGACTTGGGGACATTCGCAATTTTGCAACTTTACTATATGCACCAGTCCTGAAACCTAAAACTTCCAAAAACGAATGTAATTCTCAGTATCTACAATGTCCGATCCCCAAAATAGCTAATCAGTTTCAATTACATTAATATGCATGGATCAATGATCATATGAGCGTGATAACTAACTTCAATCATTAGTAGGCTTACCATACGTCCCGGTTTAGCCGGCACAGTCCCGGTTTTGACAAGCTGTCCCCTCGTCCCGGCCGGTTGACTCAAATGTCCCGGTTTGTCAGCACGGCTTTCATGGGTAAAAAATTCATATTCATTATTATTAGATTTTTTTTTAACGGTGACAGCCCATTTACCACTGTTTTGCGACACACTTTGCTAGTTCAGAGAGAGAAATCGCTCTATTGTTATGTCACAATTGGTATATGTTTTAATGCGTTTTCTGGCGTTAACTGCAATGTCATTAGGTTGTCGAAATGCCAAAAAGAAAGTACAAGTTTTCTGATGAGTTGAAGAAAGATTTTCCTTATTTGAAGCAAACTGAAGGAGGAAAGGTACACTGTACGCATTGCAGATCTGTTTTTCTATTAGTCATGGCGGGCGTTCAGATGTCAACGATCATATCCAAAGCAGGAAGCACAAAACATTAAGGCATCGACTAGACTGACCAATTTTGCGATGACAAATTCGGATGATTCTGTGTCGTTGGCAGCCGACATTTGCCTATCACACTGCTATTCATGACCAAAGTTTTGACTGCACCTCTGAATTAATTTCAAATTTTTTTGAGGCTAAATTTGCATTAACTTGTAAATATACACAGTTAGAATTTCTGATGTCCGCTGTCTGATAAGCGGATTCGCTGATTTTGCACGTTTAGCCAGAAATAAATGAGAGTCGGTGCATTGCTCCGCTGTTCTCCTCTGAATTTAATGATGATTTACTTCAAGCTCGAATGGCAACGAAACGCAGAAAAGTTGATGCTAAGTGCAAAGGGTTCAATGGCGCTGAAAATATTCAAATGGAATTTTTTGAGATGCAATGAGGAAATAAATCTATAGAGGACTTGCACGGGCCACGTGACTTTATTACTGGACGGCAATAAAACAAAAACGTCCATTTGGCTCCTGTCAGTTGCAAGTCGGATTATACGTTTCCGTTTTGTTTGGCTGTTGAAAATGGTTATTTCGTATTGTTCCGTTGGCTGCACGTATAGTATATAGACAACGAAATGAATCTTAAGTTATATTCCACTGATTTCAAAAGATCCGGAACGTCGCGCAATGTGGATATCATCTATTGCCTATTGGCAGAACTGCTTGGTGTCAAGTCCAGAAGCCATCTCACTTGTGTTTCACTGTTTGCGGACAGCACTTCGTTGATGGTGAGTGATAGTGTGCCGTTATCAATTTCTTTAAATATTCACAAGCTCCCTTATTTCAATGGAAAGCAGATGACAAACTACTGTTATTAGTAGGCCTAGGCGTGGGCCTACTTGCAGTTGCAGACTTGACTTGTGTAAGACAGTAAGGAATTAATAATCAATTGCTATAAGCCTTATGGTATAAAGTATTGTTTCCCTAATTAGCAGGTAATCTATTACCAAGTGTGAAAGGTTGAATTGATAACTAAATTTTAACACTATGGGGCCTGGAAAAAATAACCAGAATTCAATTGAATTCGTCATCTAGGAATACGCTCGCCACCGCATCTCTGATCAACCTGGCAGTTTCACAGGCTTCAATCCCATGCGGGGAAAGTTATGTGCTAGAGGATTGCAGCTCTACTCCCACCGAGGGTGGTTCACATGACCGCGCTGATCGGTTACGACCATTCCCCATCATCCAAGTCCATGCTTCTGAAAACAAATAACTGCCCCCACCCTAGATAAGTCCTATCCTAATGGTACTTGTACAACTGATCCGAGATGTCTTTTTATTGCCATTGGTAAAAAAGACAAAAAAATCAAATTCATTTACGACTAGTGGCTGTGGTGGGATATGGACATAAATTTCACACTCCTTGATCGTTAGATTTTATGAAAACTCTATCTTTATCCATTATCTTACAGATATTGGTGCGACCATAGAATAGATGGATGGCAAAGTATAAGTTGCAACAAGACCACAGTGGCACAAGACCTCAGCTTGCGTGACTTGATAATACATCCTCAGTATCCATTTATAGATGCTCATCGTAATGAAAAAGTAACTTGTGATTACTGTGGATTTGTGGAGATAAAGTGTCCATTGTGCTTTAACGAAAGCAACTTCAAGACGACTCTATCAAGAAAAAAAAATTTGTTTCGGTGGGTCTGGTAGTGAAGGTTTCAGTCTAAAGTTGGACACCGATACTACAACCAGATACAGTTGCCAATGCAACATAGCGAGGCGTAATATTGCGACTTGGTGATCTGAATGAAAATTCTAATGGGTAGCCGGCTAGCCGCAACGAGTGTTGTTCAAAGAATATTATGAGATATGACTCAAGAGTCTAAACTTTTATTTGAGAGGGGTGTAACCCAAGCTAATTTGCAAATGGTATTCATGGTACCAAATGTATCACACACTTTACAGTAATTATAAATTATATTTGAAAAATAAAGCACATCGAAAATGTATTTTTTAAAAACAATTGGTTTTATCTGCAGATACTAGGTTGATATTGAGATTGACCATTTCAATGCCTAATTTTCGTTAATCAAAAGGCGCACTTGATTCGCAAAGATTTGTGAATGCGCACAGTACACCAATTTGTCTAATGTTTTGATTCCATAGGCAGGAGGTTGTGGATCGGTGCTGCTCAGGATGGGATATTTTTGCTTATAAATGCATATTCCGGGTTTCACATGAATCCATCGTGCTCAGATTCGACTGTTTTTAAGGTATTAAGGTTTCAACAGCCTAATTTTATCGGTGCACAAGAGAATTTTCAGTGTGGCGTGCATGTGTCAGTTGGAGTCGCTAACATCAAGATATCTATAAGCAAGGATAAGATAACCTGGAAGTAACATTCCATAATTTAGAGTAAAAAATGTATCTGCCTCCACAGCCCTTTCAAATGGAAGATATGATGCCTCGGGGGTAATTTCTATCAAATATTTTACAGTATTATGGTTCTAGTGAAAAGGGGTGTAGGCGGCTTCTTTTAAAGTGGGGTAGGTCTAGTCGAAAGACACATTAAATGTTTATGCTAACAACTGCAAAGTAATATTTCAACGCATACAAGTTAACAGAATTTGTTGAAATGATCCTGTCTTTTGCCTTTCTTCAAAATATCTTTTGAAATCAGTGGAACTTAAGATCCATTTCGTTGTCTATATACTATACGTACAGCCAACGGAACAATACGAAATAACCATTTTCAACAGCCAAACAAAACGGAAACGTATAATCCGACTTGCAACTGACAGGAGCCAAATGGACGTTTTTGTTCTATTGCCGTCCAGTAACAAAGTCACGTGACCCGTGCAAGTCCTCTATATTCTATTCGAGAGATGTATCACTGCTTGATTTTTAATATAAAAAGTATCATCCGTTCAGTTTCAACTTTCTAAAAATATGTGCGGCCTGCCAATGACTCGCAACCCTTAATTTTGGCCCGCGGGCGACAAAAGGTTGCCGACCCCTGCCGTAGATGTTGCAAATATTCTGTCAGAGGTGAAGCTAAATTTGCAGGTAAAAAGGTAAAGTCTGTTGGTTCCGTCGCAATCACTTGTACTTCTAAAATCCTTGGAACGCTCTGTCGCAATTGTACGTAACTGTATTTAAAAAGAATGTTTGCGATTTTTACGAGAAATGTCTATCGTATATAGAGCTGCATGATGAAGCCTACAATGCTGTCAGGCCACACATATGGACAAATTTGAAGAGTTAAATAAACTGGACTGAAGTGTTTAGTCTGCAAAATTGATAAATGATATGTTTGGTTAGCTGATCAGGTTTTGAATAGCGATGCACTTTTCGACGAATACTGATAAAGAGATATTTATCTTAGCATGGTTCAAATGCAATTTGACTTACTTTGCCGGTTGAAATTAAGTGGACAGAGATGTTTAACGTTTTTTCTAACAGAAATATTAGCATTTCGAATTTGCAGCAAATTGGTTGATTTTGTTTTTCGGAACATCGGCATCTGTTAAAAGGATTTTCTCCATTGTTAAAAAATTTTGGTCCGAAAGCAGGTGCAGAATGCCAGAAGAAAATATAAAATCACTCCGTAACCTGCAAATTTAATGGTGATGTCTCTTGTTATCAGTTTTATGACAAAATCAAAACAAGAATTTTTGAGGAAGGTTCCATCTGCGGACAAATTCTTTTGGTCTAAATGAATAATACAAACTAGTTTTTTGTGTTTTTCCTAATTCAATGATCAGTAGAGATTTACACCCACAATGGCATGGTAGACGACGTTCCAATATTATCAAGACTGGCAATCGACCGAATGTTTGCCAAATCGCACCGTCCCGGTTTTTATGGTAAGCCTAATCATTAGCCTCTTGTAATTGTGCTTTTTACAAATATTTAAGTGTATAATACTCTATAATTAGTCGTTACACACATAGTCATCCAATACATGTTAATCTTATGCATAACAATGAATATGGGGGGAGCTGACTTGGATGACCGTATGGTCGTATCGCTCCCTCCAGTCTTTACTATAAACAGTGTTTATTTATTTGTAATTATTCTTTCATATTCATATTTGTTTTGGTTGACGAATCAATAAATCTCTCTCTACATTATTTTTTATGTTTAAAAATATAAATTTTATCAATATACCACGTTCTGCACACCCACCGAAATAAGATTAAATATAAACAATAAACCAGCAATGCATCCAATATAAAAGCCAACCAAGGTGAATTGGACTCGGACAATGAATATTACAAGTGCACGCCTTCCTATACTGTAGTATAAATTGAAATTAATACGCGCTAAGCTAGAATCCGAGATGAAAAAAATACTTCGCAGAGGTTATTTTGCCTTTGTGACGTCACAATAGTCCGGCGGTAACAATGATGATTCAATATGACGAAACAATTGCACAAATGTGCATGTCCTACTAAATACCTATTTAATAATAAAAAAAACTCAAAATCGCCAAAAATGACTTACGCAATTCGGTTGTTAGCGTGACGATATGCTATCTCGCAAACAGCGGCACTGAAAATTACCATTTCAGTGCTAACTTTTACCAATCCCGAGCGAGCAAGAATATATGCGCAATCCTGCGCGAAAATGATTTGAAATGCGACAAAGCAATACCATTCGTGGGTTTGGAGCAGGACTCGCCCTCGCTAAATTGGGGGAGAGAGTTGTTAATCCCGCCATTACCTCAGAGTTTTTCAACATTACCCTGCAACTGTACGAGTACGGAGGAGTCTAGCTATCCTAGTTTAGCACAGGGGTGCACGACCTTTTTCTTCAGACGGCCGCATTACGCTTTTATAAATGATCCACGGCCACCAGTGAAATCGAGGTCTTTTGTAAGACCTATTTATTTAAAAAAAATTCTTTTATTGATATATCTCATTAACGTGCGTCTAAAACGTTCATGAAATGGTTAAATTTAAACAAATATACTGAATAAAAGTGTCTAAAGGTGACCAAATATTTTTATCGAATCGAAAATTTTCAATGAATACGAGATATTCGGATAGCTTAATCTTACGGGGGTCTCAAACTCGCGGCCCGCGGGCCAATTGCGGCCCGCAAGACGATAGTTTGCGGCCCCCGCCTTGGTATGAAAGTTTAATGTTAGTGCGGCCCGTAAGTCACTCAGCTCAGTTAGAATGATTGATGCATTTAAAATATATGATCAGGACAAGTAGAGCAAAACAAAATATTTTGTAATCTATCCCCCGAAAGGAATATGCGGTACGGTAACCTACTAGTACCGTACCTGTAGGCATGATATTCGATAGACCTTTGACCCCAAAGAAAATTTTCTTATGCTTCACCATTGCAAATTCTTGGTGCTTATTTTAGAGGTGGCTTCGCGAGTTGAAGCCTATAATCTGGGGTATATGTTTCACCTTATCATTTTGATTCAAAACATTCAACCTGTTTTTCAACAGTACCGGTAGAGAAGTTTAGCCCAGTCTATCACAGCTATTTCTAGACTAATTTTTGATTACGGCAATTAAGCTACGACGCCCAAGCAATCAGAATGATCATTGAGTTCTTTGATTCATACTTGAATTTCTGAAACACAACCCAAAACTACCAAATAGCATGCAAAAACGAGGTAATGTTTACAAACATGCCTGAAAATCTTTCTGAGTGACAAGTGTCTGAACGTTTGCGAAAAAGTCTATTGTTACGTCACTTTTTGCGTCTTGCGGATTAGCCCATGTTACGGAATAGATGCTCGGGGAAAGGTCCATCGCGGAATTACATACATTAATGTTTTTGACATGTTTTGCGTATAGAAAAACAGTAAAAAAGATTTACCTTTTTTTATGTTTATTGCTTTTATCGTGAAAAACCGGATGCGGCCCGGACTCACTATAGCTCCGTCTCGGCGGCCCCCAGGTAAATTGAGTTTGAGACCCCTGATCTACAGTCTGATAAGAAGCCAGAGCACCGATCGATACTTACTTTAATTACTGTTGGTATTGGCGCAGCGATGGGGCCAGCCCAAAACTTAACATTTTCGGGAGACCTAGAAATTTGCTAATAAGTTAAACGAGAATATCGATCAGAGACCGAAGACTTATCGATCGAAAGTTAGGGGATCCCAAAACAGCGCTCTCGCTCCATAGTGACACCTTGTGTCCCATCACTAATTATTAACTCGCTAATTATACGACATAATTCATCCAAAATCAATAGGCTTCTGGTCCGACATATGCTGAATGCACATGCAAAATCTGGAGCAGATTCAATCTCGCTTTCGTGAGATATCGCGTGCATCTAACAGACGGACAGACAAATACCTATCAACAAACTTACCGATTAAAATCGATAAGTAATAAAAGTTGCTTGACGCGGGTATTTAGGCCGTTAACATCGTTATTATGTCGGTAAATTATCTCAAAAACTTGTTATTATGCGATCATCGGCATAGAGACGCTAAATATAATTGAGAGGGTGAATCTGCAACTAAAATTTTCCAACTGAAAACAAGGAAGTGAATATTAGGACTCCAAAATTGTGTTATAAAATATTAACAACACGCACGAACGGAATACATCGTAACTTTTTCTTTAGGATTCCGGACGTAAAAACGTTATAAGCTAATCAGTGCGTTCAGTCAAATTTTTTTTTTGTATCGAATTAAAATGTAATTTTGGGAATTTTATCATAGATCTTCGGATTTTTCTAACGTCGATAACGAATTAAGGTAAAAAGATTTAAAACTAAATGTAATTGGATAAATTTCCCACGTATACCAATGTCCGCTGATTGCCCTGCTATTTTACAGTAAAAAATAATGCTTTCATTTCAAGGTAGGTCGATGAAATCGGAAGTTATATCGAACACAATTAATTTTATATAGCAAGATATATTGAATGCTCGCGTTGGTCGTGGACTAAGTATTTTGCTCAACGTAAAAAATCATTATCCACGGAAAAAGCTGGCTCTTTCAACGAGTAGCGTCATCGCTATATCATGTTTCAGGAGCCGCCGTATGGAAATTTTTGATTCAGATTTTGACTGGCTTCGCATCTGGAATTTGAAATGATATGAAGATGTAAGAAATTTGACAGACTTCATTTCCGCCTTAGTGACATGGAGCGATGTTTACAACTGTTACAGTACTTTTTATAACCTCAGCACGGCCGCACATTTCGCCTTTGAAGGCCGCATGCAGCCGTACGGCTGCAGGCTGGGCACCCCTGCGTTTAGCACAGGGGTGACGAACAGCTTTTTAGTCATACTACCAGAATGGCTCTGATACTACCGCATGACGGTATGATACATGTTGATTTTCACCAACAAAACGAACAAATGCATCCATACAGCTGATGTTGTTATATATTGCAATATTAAATAAAAACATTCAATAAATATTTTGCTTTTTGTTTGTTTCACTAAGCGCTTTATATGAGGACAAACTTGCGATTTGTAAACTTCAATCTGATTCTGCATACTAAGATTCTCGCCAAAGTTCTGTTTTGGGTGTGTCGTCATCTCACTTGGCGCTAGCTCCGCTCGGATGTTATAGAACCGAATTTCGTATGAATACCGCAGCATTTTTGACACTAATTCTTTGGTCGACTACCGGGGTATCACTGTACAATCAAATTTTATTGTACTGAATGAAATAAATTGTATCCTTTATACAAACCCTGGCGCTTCCGTTTTCTTTGTGAAGTTCCTAAGAATTTATGACTTTACTACGACAAACACACTGAATCGCATGAATCCTTCGCGGGTCGCACGAAATTTCTTGGCGGGCCGCAGGTTTGTCATCTCTGGTTTAGCACATAAGTATTTCCTATAGGACCCGTGCAGAATATGTATATTTCAACACAGACCTGATAACTTTATTATCGGCCAACAAGGTATTTCTAATATTTTAGTAGATCTCAGTCGAAGAGATTTCAGTCAACCCTGGCCTAGTCTGATGATGTAGACGAAATTTCAAAGGACATTGCTAAACAGGATTTAACTTAGCAGTTAAGCGGGCGTCATGCAGGTCAATATAAAAAAATCGTGAGGACTAAATAATATTAAATAACATAACAGATTTGAGTAAATTCAAGGTCCCTCTCTTTATAGCACTTCAATGAAAAATATTTAAGCAGTCGCCACCTGTGGCGTATTCTGGGAAATTATCTGTTGTGGTTGCGGAGTTTGTGTAGAAATTTGGTGTGCAATGCACTGTTGAGTTTGATTGTCTATTTGTTGTCTGGCTATTGTGGCAATGTTATCAATTGTTGGCAGGTCTGTCGTTTGTCCCTCTACCACTTGGATATTTGTGCGGGTTTGAATATTGTTTGCTTGTTGCATGGACTCTGGTGTCTCCATTTGTTGAGATGATTGCTGTGAAAATGAATTCACATGTAACAATGATGACATGATTACACAATTACCCCATTTTTATATCTTTATCATCCAATTTCCAAGTTACCTGGGTTTCATTGAGCATCGCACTAGCTTGTTGCATATTTGCTATGTTTCGCATCATTGCTTTCGCATTGTCTATTTGGATTTGAGCTAGCTTATGTTTCACACTTGCTTTCTTGTCATAAAAATGAATATCCCTGAAAATAAATGCAATTACTCATCAATATTCTTGGAAACAATAAGTAGATCATGCACAGTCACTGCTGGGCATAAAATTTAATATACAACAAAATATAAGAGCTGAAAGACACTTAAGAAACAAGAGAGCAACGCTCAAATATATGGACACGTAGGCGAGAGCGAATCAGTCCTTACCAGTAACTTTGACACTACCGGCACCAGCAAGAAAATTCTAGATTTTCAGTAGCAGGAATTTTGCAGAATCAAAACATACAGCCTGTTACAAATACGAAATATCAAATTTAATAGAATTCATACAAAATTTAGAAATAAATAAAAGTAATAGCCTTCTAGAAAAAAATTCCATCTTCAACTACTGAAAATTTCAAAGCAATTGGTCCAGTAATCAAAGAGAAAAGCAACTTTTAAGATTTTCCACTAGGTGTCCAAAAAGTGTCAAAGAACAACAACATAATTTTGAAACGATCGCTAATGTCCCACTACGTGTCCAATAAGCACATGCTTTATAAAACAAGTGGGAAAATAATACCTTAGATGTCTTTTCAGCACACCCACATGTGCAAATCTTTTCCCACATTCTATACATTGGTGTGGTTTTTCCATCAAATGTACAGCTCTCACATGTTTATTCAAATTGCCCTGTAATCCAAAGCTTTTTCCACATAATGTGCATCGGTGAGGTTTCTCCTAGAAATGATAAAAGTGTTAATATCGATCTTCATAGCATAGAAGGTATCATGGAACTTTGATGTAGACTAGAATTTGATTCATGGGTCAACAGAAAAACAATGGTATGTATGTCATGAATCTTAAAATGTATTTTGTTACAAAAATATGAGGGAAAAATGGAGCTGGAAGACATTTTATACATAAGATGCTGTGTTACATAGTTTCATTTAGAGAACAAATTTGAAATGAAACGTTTCTGACAGCACCAGCACTATGGCGAGAATGCAGGCAAAATTTATCATTAAATTCATTTAATGCTCTGCTCACCATTTCATGAATTTAGAATTTTATTTCTAAAAATGGCAATGCCTTCGTGACAAATAAACAGATTTTGGGAAAGATTTTAACCAACTAGTTCAATTTTCATATACGACTTGCGATATCCTAACTAGAGGTACCACATCTATGTATGAGTTTGCCTTCATCATGAAGGAGTGTGTATTATGCATTGATGTAGAAAAATATAAATGATATTTTATAGGGTAGGATTTACCTATTTATCCGGAGGGAGGGAAAGATGATAAGACAAATTAATCATATAGTGACTAGCGAGACACCTCTACCGCCCCCCTGCCAAGTGTGTGATTAGTTGGCCATTTACTTGTTTCAATGTATGGACTTGAAGGGAGGAAGTCATACCTGGCTGATAATTTTTACATATATCAGTCTTAGTTAGGTCTATTGATTTAATTTGGCAAAGTCTAACAGAATCAGATCATGCTTGTTTCGGTAGGAGCATACCCCGCCCTACAAAAACTAAACTAGTGTTAATGAAGCGGTAATGGTTCTAAACAAATTATTAACTCAAGTGTGAAAAAAATGGGTGAATTAAAATTGCTGCGGTCATTATCCCGTTTGTCTCTCTAGTTTTGCCGAATCGACAAAACTATGGGGCCATGAATCACTTTATGTCACTCAGATTGATGACCGGGCTGTGGTGTAGCTTTTGAAATAAGACGTCGACATCGCCTAAGATAATAAAGGGCTTATCAGTTTTAAATAGGTCCCGGACAAACTAACAGCATGATAGTCCCAAAGTCAAATAACAGAGTGCTAGGATTGACAGACTAATAGGCGTCAAATATATGAAATAAGAGATATGGTTAACAAAGTAGACAAAATGTCTGAAAAGCTTCCCGGAAACCCGCTTAATGTATGGAAATTGGATATTTCTGCTGATCCCTGTGCTTAAATGCATATCAAGTATTGGAGCGCATTATGCAATGAGAAATACGGTTATTCTTTCGTTTCTGTGGTTCATACTCCTTATTCACTTGCATCAAGCAGTTACTTAAGCTTATTTGTATACCCACACCATGTATTTTGGTTTGGAAACAGCAAAAAAATAACATACCTTTAAATGAACGGCTTGTATGTGTCGCTCCAGATCAATCGGACGACCAAAATTTCTTTCACATTGAAAGCATTTGTGTACCTGAATGAGTAAACACAATGATATGATGGATGAAAAAAACGATTACATAATCGTTGGAAAATATTCTCATAATTATAGCAGAAGATTACAATCTTCAAAGATCATTCTGAACAATATTCCTGGAAATGCAAAGATTGCATCAATCGAGCATTGAAATTAACACGAATTAAAAATGCTGATTTCAGAGTAAGATCACCAAGTCAATCACTAAGAATTGATAAGTAATGTTTATAAGTCTGAGTGACTTACTGTTGGTTCATCACTGCTTTTTCCATGAGCAGCTCTGAGATGCCTCCTCAGCTGAGGCGCCATTTGAAATCGCTTTGCACAAACCGAACAAACATGTGGTCTTTCTTCTTCATGACAAATATGATTCTGGAATGATGCTTCATCAGCAAACCCTTCCTAAAAATGAAGCCAGATATTCAATAGTATGTTCCACACCCAAAAGCAATAGTTGGTGTGTTAGTCTCTGAGAGAAATAAATAAAGAGATATATAAAAAAACTGATTTTTCTCAGCGGATTCATTTTCAGAACAGACACATAATTGAGGAACAACTAGAACCAAGATTTTTTGAATACATTGTTATAGTTTTACTTAAGGATAATCATGAATTATCAGCAATGACTCAATATTTTACACTGTTTACATTCAGCTAGCTAGAGTATGATCCTGTCTTTTTTAATTACTTCATTAATTGCATTTAACTGGGGAAGATCTTTGCTTTGTATTTGCTGTAGAATTAGGGAAGAAGGAATTTATCGAAAAGGGTTAGCACCACTGCATCAATAGTTTCAGGCATGCAATGAGTAGAAGGACAACCAAGACGATGCCTAACCTGGCAATCAGCACATTTATAACTTGGCCTTCCACGAAGATGTTGTGTGTAAATATGTCTTTTTAGTTGGGATGTTTCTGCATATATTGCACCACATTCGGAACATTTTAAAGTAACAAAAACAGTGTTCTTTATATGCTTCAATCTGTGATGTACACCTCTGATGTGCCTGAATACACCAACATACAGAATTTCAAAATGAATAATGTGCACAAAGTAAAATTGTATTTTGTTATTGTGCATTCCATGAAATTATTTCTGAAGTGCCCTACAATAAATAATTTGTGACATTGTCAATGAAACCAGTGATTTTGAAAATTCAGCACAAAATGACAAATTAGGAATGTAGTACAGACTTAACTTTTCGCTAATCAATGGCTCAAAATATTCAAATCTCGATCAAGTGATTGTCTTTCAAATTTATTTCTTTACATCAGGGGTCGGCAACCTTTTGTCGCTCGCAGGTCAAAATTAAGAGTTGCAAGTCTTGGCACATATTTTTAGAAAGTTAAAAACCGAACAGATGCCCGATGAATCACAATTTGAAAGTTTAAATTTTGAGCAGCGTGCGAAGACAGCGACAACTCGTGAACTCAACATAGTCGTCTTACCCGAAGAAAAAAATTTACATATGACATTCAATGTGACACTTTTTGTTGCATCACGCAGGCCTTAGTTTGCCAACCCCTGCTTTACATGATCATACAAGAAAATTGGTCATAAAATATCTAATACAATTATTGTTCCTGGCGCTTATCAATTCATGAAGTATGAAAAAAAATTCTGTAATAACCTGTTCAAATCACTTGTTCGAGCAAAGCACTTTTCACATTGTGTACATTTGTGTGGTCGGTCTTTTGCATGAACACATCTTATATGTTGCTTCAAATGTGTTGTTGTTTTAAATCCTTTGCCACACTCACTACACAAATGCGGGCGATCTCCATGCATTGCTATTTCATTCACGATAACAGGATCAACTGCAGGATACTGGAGCAAAGGAACAAAAATAATAAAATGTTTCAATATATGATTATTTGACATTATATCATAATAGATTGGGAAGAGTCTAATGTGCCTCTAAGTTGACTTTATACTGTGTACAGGGAGGAAAAGTTTCAGGACTTTAAATTGAAGAGATTCTAATCAATTTGAATCAATTCAAAAGCTATTCAAGAAAATATGACCGGACTCTATTTCAGAAAACTTTATTCATCCAATAAACATTGCACTTATATCCCCAACTATAACTCAGAAATTTTTTTTCTGATTTTCAAACGGAGAAATTTCAATACTACTGAATATACACCAAATTTATATCTACTTGGCCCCTCGCTCAACCATATTAGTGTCATAAATCACCCGTACTCTAATAATGATATATTTATGCCTGTTTATATTTCACACTGTGCATTGAATTCATCATCTAGTAATAATAAGCCATTCTAAACTGGATGATAAGCAACACAGAAAATACTCAATGTCGATTATTTCATAATCTAAGTACAGGGTTAACTTAAGAAAACACTAGTTCATAACAACTAACCTTCTTCCAGCACATATGCTTATCGGGTGAGGAGTCATAAATCATTCCACATAGTGGGCATTTGTTTGTTTCAATGTTCACATGAGTCGGTTGAGAATCAGTCTCCAGATTATTCTGTTGTTGTGATTGCAGTCCTGTCTGGCAAGCCATAGATTGAGTAGATGTCAGTGGATCTTCTTGTATCTCCCATGACATTTTACCTAAAATAGAGCACATTTCCATGAAATATATTAGTTGAAATCAATAGATCACAATTTGGCAATTCATGCATGAGCCTGATGTTTGCATCACAGAACACAGCTGCTATAGAGCCAGAAATATTTGAATCCTTTGTTACATATACGGTTTAAGCTATTGTGAATGTTTTGAGAGTTCTCTGACATAAAGCTTTCTATACAGTTTAATATAGAATGACCCTTGATTGATCAGTTTGCAACCTTTTCGTAAGATAAAATTGCTGTATAAAATTTAAAATGAATTTTTCCAATCAAGCTAATTTAAAAAAAAAATTTCAAATAGATAGGTATGTTACACAGGATAGTATATCCATTTGATTATGTTTGTATAGTCTATTAACAAAAGCACATAGACATTAGACTGTTTGAATACACCAGAACATTGATGCCTATTCATACCATTGTTTTGCATATCAACATCTGGTACCGAAACATTGGTGCTGACTGGTGGTTCATTTGAAGTATGTCGTAGCTGAAGATGCATCTGAGAACAAGTTGATATTTTTAACGAATGATGAAGAAACTTAATCATGTAAAATAAATAACCATCAAATATAGTTAGAGGTGTGCAAAACAAATTCTTTTCAATATATAACTAAATCAATTTAGGCAAATGGCAGACAAATTTTGTAAGTCTAAGCACTAGCTCTAAAATTTATGTTTAGGATTTATTGCTTTTACAAAACTGCACAATATAATTTGTTGAATTTTTGATCTTTGAAAATCATTATTATACATTGTCGACTTAGTACAAATTGAAATTCCACAATGAATAATATTAATCAAATGTACCTGTAACTGAGATGCTAGAGAAAATCCTTCACCACACACTGTACACCAAAACGGTTGTGAATGTGTCGACATGACATGATTCTAAATTGAATTATGAAATAAAAATTATTGAATTTAGTTTAGTAGTACCAATTCAGTACAACACTACAACAAAGACAATAAAATTTTTTATAACAGCCGGATATGTAACTTATTAGTAATTCAAAGAACAACACATACCTGCAATGATTGGGCGTTACCAAATGACTGACCACATTCATAGCATCTAACAACGTGAGCTTGTGTATCAGCAACACTTATATGTAATGTTTGCAACGATATATTGTTAGGAGAAGCACTTGAAGTTGGAATCTCTATTACGGTTGGTTGTAGCTGCGGTTGACTTTCATGAGTCTGAATGGTCATCTGCGATGTCTCTCCTGCAACTTTAAAATATCCAAATTTGAACAATAGTATTATCTCAAATTTATCTCTGGTAAATAGTGTAAATTCCTTCACCACATTGCCTGGTTAATTTTTTGTGACAGATAAATTGCAGAGAAGACCAGGTGTCTTTTTTTAATGAAAATTCTGAGTGTTAGATTTTATTTGGTAGTAAACAGGCATCTCTCGTGCTAACAAGTTTGCAAAATTTTTCTAAATAAAGGTAATAACATTCTAAACCTCCCTTTTCTGCATAAATTACATTCAATCAAATTGAGAAATATGCATGAGTGCTATGAAAATGCTTCGTACAATAGACCAAAGGACATGTTTTATTGCATACGTTGGTGGCACTATCGTCTGCAAAAATCCAACAGCTCTTCCAATTTGGAAATTCATTTATCTACTAGGCAATATTCATTCAACAATACTCTTCCAAGTTGGCTCATGGATACAATCTTACCTTCAAGTAAATCTGAAGTTTTCATATTATCAAGATTAATATTGTGTAATCTTATTAGGTGTGTTCGCAAATATGATGACAATGAGAAAGTTTTGTCACAGTACATGCATCTGTAATTCTTTTCTTTGTGATGAACAGCCTGAATATGATGTTTCAGATTTCCTATCTCTGAGAATGTCCAACCACATTTGTCACATGTATGAGGTCGTTTTTTCATATGAACACCTCTCATGTGACGTTTCAAATCACTCTTGCGACCAAATCCCCGCTCACAAACAGAGCACTTCAATGGTTTATCCTGAAATTATTATTCAGATTTCAATTACAATGCACTGTGTGTGTACTTTGTAGCATTTTTGTTATTTAATTCCTCTATTACTTTCAATAATCCGATAAATTTCACAAGATATACACAACATTACCTAGTAACTTACGTGTACAGACATTATATGCTGTTTCATATAAGATTGTGCTTTGAATGCCTTCCCACATACTGGACACTTGCAATTTTTCGTTTCAATTGTGGCAGGTGTTGCTTGAACTTGATTCGGACCAACAAGTGCATATACTTGCCCACTATGAACATTGCGCATGTGTGCACTAAGAAGTGAAGACTTGATGAAGTTTTTCCCACATTCAAGACATCTGGAAAGAATAAATTTTTATTTTTTTTTATTTACTATTAAAAGTATCACCTTCAAATAGCAATAGCTTGTAAGCACAGAGTCTGTAATATTAACTGCCAGTGACTCTGTTGATTCTTTTATTCAAAGCCACAAAAATGTCCAGTATATATCAAGGACTGAGCATAAGCAATCAATTTATACAAAGTAGCCACATGAAGTAAGGACAGTTAATCATATCCGGCCTAACTACAGAGGTGGATGATGCAAAACATATTGAGTAAGGCCATATCTGGGTAGATATATAGCGATAATAATAGACAATAAAGAATTTGTAATAAAAAATGGACAAGTCTTCATATGTTACAGAGTACACACTGGAGATATACACGCTGACCAATACTTAATTATAACTGATTTTGGTTAAATTCAATATTTCACAGCAATGATTAACACGAGCCCTTTGAAATGTGGTATCCGCTGCGAGCTGGCCCTGCATCTATCTAATTAATCCTCAGTGGATGTGTTTTAGTACAGGCACCACTATCACATTAATAAAAATATAAGGCTTTTTCAATTTTTTTTTCTGAATTCCATCGTTTGCTATTGAAGTCTAAGTTTAGCATATCAGTATTGAGGATCACATAAAATCTGAACAATTCATGACAAAAAAATATTGTGAAAATTCTTTAATTTCATTATTTTATCAAATAAAATCCAATGCTCATTTTCAATTGAACACAGAGAGTAATACAATTTTGCTTTTTTAAATTTTAATCCAAAAATATGCTGGGGATTTCCCCCTTTTAAAATAGAATATGATTCGGTTTTCTGGATAATATTTAAGTATTCAAGAACAGTAAATTATTTCACATTATAAAACATCCCACAAAACTTGTTTCCTAAACTTAATCTACTTACGGATACTTTTGAATAGCCGGTTTTGACCCTTGAATTGTGTGGGCCATGTATAAATGAAAATTGAGATTTCCTCCATCTTCGAAAGACAGCATGCATTCACTACAAGTATATGGAGATCCTCCACCTTGCTCAGGAGGTAAGTGAATTGCTTTCATGTGATCCTGAATATATGAGGGAATAAATTAGAATCCAATGTCTGCTTAATATTTCAAATACTTTTGTTTTGAATATCAACAATATTTTACCCTCAAGTGATGATCCATGAGAAAACTCTCAGGACATGCTGTACATTTATGAGGTCTTGCTTGAAGTTCACCATGTGCAACAAATGTATGATACCCCAATTGTCCAGAGCTTTTAAAAGTTTTGTTGCATTCAGCTGTTGCGTGAAAACAAAATTTAACGATTTTTCAATTTCAAAACAATTTTGTGCGCTTGTTATATAATATTTTATTTAAAATAAGCAAATAAATGTTAGCCAACATCAAACGTCTGCTTTGTTTAATGCATAGCACATTGGTTCTAGTATGCTAAAAATTATTTAAACTAAAGAAAAGATTCGGCCACTTTTTTACTGAAGCACCTTACATGAATTGGAAAATCAAAAAGGCATTAAATTATTACAAACGATAACAGAATATGAGGTATAGCGATACCTAACTGCAATGAACTCAGTTTGCATTTGTAGCTAAAGATCAATTTCCACTAGTATTTATAACAATTTTCATATCTTTTCTATGAATGGTTGAATTTTGAGGATATATTCAACATTTTATAGTCAAAAGAATTATTTTAAAATGTTGTAAACTTTGAAACTTTTCTTCCCTATGGGATATTGAAATAGAGTAGATATCACCACCTACTAATGATTGCTTTTTATCGAAAATCACTGGATACAGGAAACAGTTTTTGAAAGTGTAAAATTTGAAGATAATCGTCTATAATTAATACTAAAAACGAATACTTACAACATTGATAAGATGCCTGAAGATCAGCAGATTGTTGGGGTACAGATAATGATGGGACAGGCATTGCAGCCTCTGATTGCTGAGGAGTGGTAGCCAAGGACGTTTCTACATAAAAACCAACAAAAAAAACTCAAGAGGAATGAGCAGTTCACCAAGTAATCAAAATCAAATATTTTGAACAAATTATTTTATTTTGTTACATTGCATGAATATGACTTTACTCAAATTCATTGTTTTATATGAGGCTACAGTCTCGGTAGCTAACGACTCGATACTCTAACAATCCTGTAGTCAACCAAAAAATTCCAGTCAAGATTCTGCAGTACTTGAACGGAAATTAGGTGCTCGAACATCCGAGTGCACCGCCAAGTGAGATGATGTCACCCAAACCATGCATCTAGGCTGCCTCTTGACCATTCAACAAGAGAGCAATGCTCAAATATATGGACAAGGTACAAAGTTCATAAATACCTTTCTGAGACTGTGATGAAATCAATATATTGTTGGTGACAGGAGAATGAACCTCGCCCGATGCAACGTTTAGGCCACTCGCTGCAGCAGCCTGTTGGATAAAGTTCTTTGGAATCTGGATTGGTTCAGATGGGAGAGGCAGTGTGTAAATTGTTGTTGTGAGAGGGGTAATATCTAAACAAATTTTGCAAAATGTGTGAATGAGTCTTGATTAGATTTACAATGATTTTTGAACAATGCTTCTATTCGAAAATATAGGGACTTTCAAGCGATACAATTTATTTGAAAAATACAATTTGTTATATTATATATAGTAGTGGGATTCAGGGGATTCACATGAACCTATTTCTGATTTTTGATTTAGACGTAAGACAACGACATTTGGTGTTTCAAACTTATGTATTAGATTCATGTATATTGTGTGATGTAGCAAGGAATAATATGCAAACAAAACTTACTGTTCAGTGAATTAACAACAGCACTAGAAGTTGATATAATCTGCGCTTGAGGAAGAGGTGTGAGTTGGTTTACAGTTGGCATACCTCGAAGATTTCCAATAGGAACAAGTGTTGTATGTTTGGAAGGTGAAACTCCAATCTGCGTGAGCGGTGGCACCCTTTGGCCATTCTGAGATATGGAAAACATGCCTTAACATTTGGCTATAGGCTGAATTCACCAAATAAAACATTCTGAATTTGAGTCGAGTAAGTAATAACTGAACATATCTCTACATACCAGCATATTCGCTGATCCAGATGAAGCAACTGCTGCAGTTGCTCCAGCAAAAATACTTGCAAAATTTATCATAGTTGACTGATTAAACATGGATGCCAGATCAGCATCTTTATTCTGTTGATCATTCAAGTCATTGATATTATCAGGAGTTCCTTCTGTGGTGGCTGGAGTAAGCCAGAATGTTGTGCTGTGTTCCATGGCACGTGTATTCTGCAGAGTCCGAACCGAAGATCCCAAGTTGACCTTAGAATATAAAAATGATAGTAAAAATGATATTAGCCTATAAGTAATTAAATTATTAAAAAAATTTGGGCAAATCATTCAATCTCATTCTAATGGTTTTGAAGCAATTCAATAATTCGGCTAAAGTAAGGGCTTAACAAAGCAGTAACTTCGGGTCTCCTGAAGTATGCGGCGTCAAGTACTAATGGGCGTAGCATAACAATTGTTCATAATTTAAGTTCAAATTTCTAAGAGAAATTCAGAAAGAGTAGAGTAGTGTTGCATACTACAACACTACCCACAGTCAGACAGTTTTTGTTTTTAAAATTGTGTTTTTATGAGTTCGGATCTACAGCAAGTCAAAAATCTCTCAACTAGGTACAAAGTCACAAGGAGTACCTATTACAGTATTAGGCTGTTGCATATAACAGTATAAAGTCACACTCCCGCAACTCATGTACCTTAATCAGACAAATTTTTAATCTTATTCATTGAATACTGGAATATGAAATCTTATCTACATTTAATGCTCACCACTACAAACGGTAGGGGTGCTACTTCTGTACGAGCCCTGCGAGGCAGCCATTTTTAATATTATCAGCCTTTTGCCATTACATGCAGCAGCGGGCGGATTACGTACCCCGGTACAGATACCGTACCGGTACCGGTATTGGGATCCAGGAACACAACTATTGCAAATGGGCACTGCCATCCATAACGCACACCTGCACACGCTAACTGCAAAATGAATCCAAATGCCAGCTACGCTGACAAAACCTTTTGGGTGAATGAGCGCAAAGGGGCTTCGACGCAAAAGTTGCATGCCTATGAAGCACACACCCTCGCTGTTTGAATTCATTTTTCTAAGTTCTCGCACACTCAAGCCACAAGTTATCGTTATGTACGGTATGCTTAGAATTTGTCGCCTTCGTCAACTTCTTGTTTGTATCTTATAAACAGCATCGCTGAATATATCTTTAGAGCACCTAAAATTTAACAAAAAAATAGAAACACGTTAGTCTATCGTACCTTATTATAGTAGGTTTGTTCAATTAACAGCGAGCAGGCACAAACACTGTCTGCGACCGCTCAATCATTTCCTTTGTGGTACTGCGTGCGCAGCACATCCACATCACGTGAACATACGTCATTAACATTACATGAGTCGAATTGCCAGAGCATAACATTCGGATCGGACCCTGGCCATGCCTGGACGCATGATGCACGATTCCTGGAATTCTGGTGGTACTTGACACCCTATGATTATAACTTTATTTCGACTCCAAAATCAGCAGAATAGACGATAAGATAATTGATGAAAACTAAATGAATAAAACTGATTACAGAATTAGCAGATCGAACAAATAGAGCTTTCGTAGTTTCGCTTGTTGCGATTTATTCAATTTGTCAAAAAACGTCAAAAAACACGTGAATAAAAAAAAAACATCAAAGAACACTAAAATCCTTGCTAAAACGTTCCAAAATTGTCAACAACTCAAACCTTGCTGAAACGTGCAAAGACCTTGAAAAATAGAATTTGGTTTTTAAATGTTCCTGTTTTATAACAGGAGCTAGTTTTAAACCAAATTTTTGACTCCCACTCCCAGCGCGTAACTTTATCGCCAAGGTATTACCTGCACCAAAATCATTAGATTTTAACATAAATGCTTATCCGAAAATACAAACATAAAAAGACAACGAGTCTCGGAGCCAGTCCAAAGATATTGTTGACTTATTATTTTACGCTGGCGATAAAGTAGATTGAAGCCGACACGAATGAAAGCAATCAGAATGAAAGTAATTTGCAAATTTAGGCTAAGAATTTATTCGTATAATTGCGCTCAGTGTTCCTCCCTAATGATCGCACAATATCTTTGGAGTTTTTCGCACAGTTCTACGAGAGATACAAAAAATCTAACGTCGATGTCCACCAGGGCGCAAGACTTGACACGTACGTGATAATAATAACAGGCATTTGGATATAGATAGATGGCAGGGATAATCGCACCAAAATCCCGAAAAATACTTAAGACTATATAGCAGTGGCGGCGCGTCAATAGGGCCAACCGAGGCAATGCCCCGGTTCAGTGATTTCCCAACACCCCCCCTATAGGGGGTGAACACCCCCCCTAAAATTTCAAACACCCCCCCTAATTTTGAGGTGCGATTCCACACTGAGGGGTTCTAAACCGCAGTCTGCGGGCCAACTACGGCCCGCGTGACGATTTAAAATGGCCCGCCGAACTTGAGTGAAATAGTTTAACCCTTCATGTGGTACCTTTCCAGTTTTAGATACCGTCTATTGTTACATCATTATCACAGTTTAAGCACGTTTATTTCGTAACAATTGGATTATTCCGGTATCTTATGTATAGGTATGGGTATTATGATTACACACTGCAGTATTTTAGATATCAGCCATATATTAAGAAAGCTTAAAGATGTCACAAAACGAAAACTAGGCACTGAAAACAGACGTTTTTTAGATGAATGACAGCGTTTTTATTTCTTTATTGAAAAGAATCAAACTTCAGCGATTTGTCTTCTTACAAAATATTTCAGTTCTGAAGGAATACAACATTATGCGACATTATGATCAGTTGACGAGCGTATTTCAAAATTTAATTCATACAAAAGTCAAACAAACATGTTCAAAAAAATTAGAAATGTGTAACAAAACAAGCCATAAGTAGCCATTCATACAATGCCAGATGAGCAAGTAACTTCATTAGTCACTATCAGTTGCAAATTACTTGTTGAAACGTAGTAGTATATATTTACGGTTGAAAGCCGTGCTTGTTATCTTTTCCTCGGGAATTCTATCAGCTAAATTTTATAAATATTGATTTTATTGCATAACAAACTGCGATGCTAGGTGTATCTAAAATCAAGCTTAGAGCCTATTTTGGTGCCTATTTCTCAAAATTTTCTCAGGGCGCTAAAGCGCGCCCTGAACCCCAGCCGTGTCGTCCCGCACTTTTCCTCGCTCCCCTTTTCTGGCCCTACAATTTCATTCTGCTGTGGATTCTGGCTGGCCGTCAATCAACTTGGGGGGCCCCCATGTACATCGTTTCTTAAATACATACCATTTTTTCAAGAATACAAATAGCCTAGTTTTATCTCTAATAGCAAATTATTTACCACCCCCTAAATTTTGAAACACCCCCCCTAAAGAGAAAAGCTTGGGAACATACTGCCCCGGTTGTTTTTTCGGTATAATAAAAAATATTCGAAAAATACCTCAATATCGGTTGCACAGACTGTCTACATACACTAGCCATATTCTCCCGACATGATTCATTTTTCGCTCGCAAAGCCTTCGCCGAACGTCGACGGGGCGACGCCGATTTTTCCCCGGTTGCTCATTGTATATCGTATTCTCTCTTTTATCTTCCACTCGCCGCGTTTGTCTCGTTTGTTTTCTGTTTCTTTTACTAAATCATCGGGGCCGATCGGGGCTAGCCCCGAAATTATGACGACACAATATCGACGTTTCTTACAACAACGTGTTGA
This sequence comes from Styela clava, assembly GCF_964204865.1. Classification (NCBI taxonomy): domain Eukaryota; kingdom Metazoa; phylum Chordata; class Ascidiacea; order Stolidobranchia; family Styelidae; genus Styela; species Styela clava. Next base: position 17,935,616 of record NC_135260.1, on the reverse strand, counting down.
CATATTCACGCATTCCTTCTCGTTCGTTGGTTGCTTGAAGAGTTGATAGTTTCCTCGCCTTCGTTTTTGTCGCTTGTTTTGCTATTTGAATCAGTTAGAGACCTTTAGTCCATTTGCTTTCGATTTTCCACATTCCTTTTGAGCTCCTCACTTCTTTCCGGCTTCGCATTTCTTAGCCTTAGACCTCATAATGAATAAGGTTGATGCACTACTTCGCACTCCGTTTTCGCAGCTGCCGCTGGAACAAAAATTAGAGGTACAACGTCTTGGGCCTTATCAACCAAAAAATTGTTCACTGGAACAATCCCATGACGGAGGAAAGCGTCGGCGTACATTCTGCGCAGAAACTTGGTATAAAAAACACGAATGGTTGTGTTACAGCGAGGACAAAAATGCACTTTTTTGTTTTTATTGCCTACATTTTGCGACCGCCCGTGACTCACGTTGGGTGACTCCGTTTAGAGATCTTAAACATCTTTCCGAGCGTGCCAGGGATCATCAATCTTCTATGGAGCATCTGGACAATGCAGTAAAATACCGAACATTTAGAAATGTTAATATTGCAGCACAGTTGGATGAAGGACGCGCGGTTTCTATTCGTCGGCACAACCAAAACGTCGAGAAAAACCGCCATGTTCTCGGTCGATTGATAGATGTTTTGAAGTTCATTGGTTGTCACGAGCTGTCCCTCCGTGGGCACGATGAACGGGCTGGCTCTTCTAATAGAGGGGTATTTTTGGATATGGTGGAATACACCGCATCCCTAGATACAGTATTGAGAGATCATCTTGATGCCGCAACTGTTTCGAAAGGGATATCTAAGGATATCCAAAATGATTTGCTCGACTCAATGTATAAAATTTATTTACAACATTTGGCTCTGGAAATTGAGAATTGCCAGTTCCTTTCGATTCAGTCTGACGAGACAACTGACATCACGTGCGTTTCCCAACTGGCTGTGATTTTTCGGTTTGTGAAAGATGGTAAACCTACCGAGAGATTTCACAGCTTTGTACCAATCGTTGGTCGCACGGCTTGCGGGATATCGGCTGTACTGAAAGAAGTGTTACAGCCTTACAACGCGCAGTCAATATTGATAGCTCAAACTTATGACGGCGCGGCAGTCATGAGTGGGTCGAAACATGGTGTTCAAGTTTATATAAAAGAAGATTTTCTCATGCGCATTTTTTACATTGTTATGCACACCAATTTAACCTCGTTATTAAAAATATGTGTCTTGATACCCCTCTCGTCCGTATATTTTTTGCAAATGTTTCGGGGTTTTCTTCATTTCTTTCCGTTTCGCCGAAGCGCTCTGACCTCCTTCGCCAGATATGTAGCCGCCATCTCCCAGCTTGTGCACCAACACGTTGGAACTTCCAATCACGCGTGGTGCAGGGCGTGTCCGAAATTAGGTCTGAGCTCATTGAGTGTTTCAATGGCATTCAGAGCTCTCCGGTTTGGGACGAACGCTCTGTGAGGGAGGCGGCAGGTCTAAAGCGTCTGCTAGAGAATCGTGAGTTTTCATTTTTTTTCCACAATATTCTATCACGTGGATGTATTATACGGCGCATTGCAGTCAAGGCTAATGGATGGAGCGTCTGTGCAGTCGTGTATTTCAGACTTCTGCGATGCTGTATCTCGTATCCGGGAAACAATAAAATACGACGACACATGAAGTGCTTCTTTACGCCGCGGGCAAACAACGCAGCGTTTGATTTTGTCTGCAAAGGAATGCTGTGACATTCTGGTGAATCAAATAGGCGATCGTCTGCGCACTGAACACCTTGCCGCGTTCTCTTTGATGAACCCCGAAAATTTTTCAAAATTTGCACGTCAATTTCCCATCCATTTGTTGGCTACTGTCTCCAAATTTTACCCCATGATAAACGTGGGTGAATTGGAAAATGAATTGCGATGTATATACACCAATCAAACTTTTTTGAACATCACATCAACTTGCGCGCTCTATGGGTTCCTCATAGATAACACTCTAGTAACTACCTTTGCGGCGTCTGCAAAATTTCTGGACATCATTTTGACGACGCCTATTTCTTCCGCCGACGCAGAGCGAACATTCAGCACGCTGAAGCGTATTAAAACGTATCTCAGAAACACAATGAAGCAAGATAGATTAAATTCCTTGGCTGTTTTATCCATTCACAGAGACGTTATTTCTGGGATGCATGACTTTAATCAGCGCGTTATTGAGCATTTTGCTTCTAAGAAACCGCGGCGTGTTGCATATATGTTCAAGCAGTAGAAGTCTAGCAGCATATATATCTATGAGTGAGCGACGCATGTCCTTATCTTTGCATTACCTTTCCCTTATTCATAGTAACGTTTTAAACCTTATTTTAGGTTTTGTCTGCTTTCCCGAAGTTTCTGTTAATATGTCATTGTATTTATCTGGGTAAATATTGCCTTTCCTTTTGAAAGAGGTTTCAAAATAAACTATGTCTATATTTATTAATCCCTTGACTTGGACCGGTTTTAAAGACACTTTCTTGTCGTTAAAAATGGTCGCTTTTGCCGATTGGTTGTTACCGATGGAATGGTTTTTATACTCATAAAATGATGGGAGAACTTACAGCGCTCATCCTGTCCCCGTAGATGGGGGTGACTTGGTCCCGCAGTAGCTTGCCCCGGTTGTCAAAATGACCACGCGCCGCCACTGCTATATAGCATAGCAAAGATTTAAAAAGTCTGCTTGGTTCACGTAGTGGCTTATCGGTTGCATCTTTTTGGCCAACCACGTTTGCGGTCACAAAAAAGACCATACTATGCAATTCAAGAGTCCTGCAACAAGTTCTTTTCTTGTCATTGGCGCGGCGGTTTGGCTCATCGTGCTAAGCGTTAGGAATACGCTCTCCACCGCACCTCTGATTACTCTGCGTGGGTTTGAATCCCATGCGGGGATAGATTCAGATTCGGATATTTATTTTCGTCATGCAAAAAACAATGCGCGATATGAAAAATGAATAAATAATGTAACAAAATGACAAACAGTTATCGGCTTGTTGCAGTTGGCGCGGGGTCGCGAAAAGACTCGGAGAGTCATCTAGTCAGCGACAACTTGCAGCTGAAATTAAGTAGGAAATATAGCAAACAGGACACTCAATATTACACATTAACTTAATTGGAAACGATAGTTATTAACGGATAGTTATGTGCGAGAGGATTGCTGGACTTCTCGCCGGCGTAGGTTGGTTCACGTAACCGCTGGTCGGTTGCGGCTTCCTCCACCATTAAGTCCGAAAACAAAAAATAACTAAATAACCCCATATCCGACTTGTAATGATAACCGGACGAGAGGCCCTGTTTCGCCATATGTCTATGAATAAGCCGTCTTATCGGCTTTCTCTCCCCCGGGATAAATATGTAAATCCTATCCATTGTTGTAAACTGCTTGTCTGAGGAAGTCTGATTTTGGTCAGACGAAACATTAAAGAAATACATTTGTGTTAGTGTGCAGAATGACTCTTATCCTGCATTGTGGTATTTTTACTTGCGTATAACTAGATAAAAATTTGTTTAAATCGATAAGCTATCTTTTTGAAGTCATGTTTACAAATAACATATAAATCACTGCAGATTTATTGATTACTAAATTTTGCTATCAGTAGACATGTGATAGCCAACCTATGCTGATGGTATCCTCATTTGGTATTAAATTTTCTATTAGCGGATATTCCCGACAACCAAGTTAATTAACACTTTAGGCTAACCAAGCACACCATTTAACTCCGCTGGTTGTCTCAGTTCGCCATAGTACTAGCGACCTAGTCAACTCAATGACATCAGTGATGTACAAAATGCCAAAAGAATTTCAAAGACGAATCAACAGCAAATGCGATCTTTTTGTTGATTACTATTCAGCAAATGTGACGCGGGCCACAGATAATGATGCTGCGGGCCAGGTTTGAACCACCCTGGACTAGGCTATAGATAATAAATTAGACACAGGCATAGTAACCTTTGCAACTCAAACTGAGGACTGAACTTGCTCACACGTAACAAATTAAACTAAAATAAACTCTCGTTTCGCGGGCCGCACACCATTTAAAATTGGCACTTGTCTACGGGTCGCGCAATTTTCATTGCGGGACTGAATTGGCACGTGGGTTGCAGTTTGCATACCCCTGAGCTAAACCAAAGTTCAAGGATTCATCAAGCTTGAATTTAGTTTGGGGCACGAAACTTAGGGCCGTAGTTTGAAAGGCCACTTGAGTACCCAGTCGGACTTGACTTGGTCGTGAGTCGGACTTCGGTGTAAAATGGGTATTCAGAGACCAAACTCGAGTTTCGAGTTCGAGCAGGACTGAAGTCGATTGTTATTGTTGTCCACGTTTGCTTTTGTAAAACCGTTATTCATTAAACTTAACTTTTACGTCAAACTTACATGGCCCGCCCGTCCAAATGGGAAAACTTTTTTGGCCCTGATCCAAAAATATGGCTCATCCCTGATCTAGAGAGAGAGAGAGTGAAGGGATGCCGCTAACGGTCGCTGCTATTCCAACATATTTGGGCTTTGGCGCGTCTAGGGGAATTCCCCTTCTTTTATTTTGGCGCCTCGATCAAAATCGTGTGCAAATATCATGTTAGGTTACCAATATTTCACGACAATTTCGTATTCACTCAATATAGTTTATTTATGAACTAGAGGAATCCTGATAATTGGGAGATTTTGTTCAAAATTTGTGATGTCTAAAAAAGTATTGAGAAGTAATACTGGCAATGCTATGAAGAAACAAGGTAACGCACTCATCTTATCATGGTTCGTACAGGTATCGTGGGCTGGGGTAACTTTGGTGTATCAGGGTACGGTATAATCAGATAATGGTAGGCTACTACAGTTCTAATATATTGGATTCTGAACAGTACTTTGTTGCGATAATCGCTGAATTCAGAAATTTATTTGCAAAAGTCGGTCTGTTTAAAGTAGATCTCAATTTCTGTTGATGTATGGCAGTATGGCCAGGCTTGTCCAGTCATCGGATTCCTGGACATTTAGACATTTCTAGCCTATATCTCAAACTCGCTATTGTTATATTTAACTGGTTTTTCTCTTCTGTTTTCATATACTGATATACCTGCTGTAGTGCAGTAGTGTACACATATCAGCATATTGAATACAGGGATATCAAAATGAACAGTATTATCAAAATATCACCTTATTTAATATTCGCCTGATTGTTGCTGTGTTGATTCTGCAGAATAAATGTTAGCGAATGATTTTATATTTTGGTACTTCTGGAATATTTTATATATGCTGATATCTGTATATAGGTACAGAGGTATATGCAGATGTCTGGATGTTGTGATGTTTATATTCCATCATGGAGCAACCAGCATTCTTCATACAGTCATACAATAATATATTTTTAAAGTATGAAAGTAGAGTTATGTAAACAGGAACTTTCTTCACAGGAAGTATTTCTTCATTTGTTGTCAAGCAAACAGCATCTGATTTGTTGAGAAGTAAGGATGGTTTGAAGCAAGGAAGAATTGAATCATTTATGCAGAAAAAAAGGAAAATCGTGGCAAGTGATGATGGAGATCATAGGTTAGATAAAAATTGAACGTATTTATTTAAATCTTTCATTAATTTTCTGAAAGAATTATTAATTAACATTATTAATTTTTTTCAGCTCTCTGATCTCAAAGAAGCGAGTTCATGGTGATGATCAAAGTGTGAATAAAGTTTTCTCCGATACTACAATGCATAAGAAACCTTGCAGATCTCCATTAACCAATAACCTTGGGAGCAAAATAGAACCAATAGAGAAAATTGTTGATCTTACTGACAATGGTAATTTTAGCATTTTTGAAAATTGGATATAACCATGCTATATTTCAATGAATTCATAAATTGAATAGCTACTTCAGCTTTAGATATTGACATATATTTCAGTTATTGTCTAATATTATTACTGCATTAATTGCAAAAATTGTTAACTGGTTATTTTGTCATAAAATAAGACGCAAAATACAAATTAATTTGTTTCAAACTAAATATCTTACATTGTCATTCGTATCTTATATTCACCAGGTCGTATATTACTTTATGTAATTTCACAATATTCTCGTATCATTAAAAAGTATTTTTAATCATTTTAATTTTCAAGATAATACAGGTGATATCACTACTGATGCCTCTGTCAAACAGTTCAACAAAACTTGCAACTGCTTTCCGCTTATATCATTCATGTCCAAAACTTTGTTTGAAATTAATGACAAAATGTTTGGGATATTTATTGAGAAAATAGAAACTGGCCATTTTTTTAATAGAAATGCCTAATCCAGACGTAGAATTCAAGGAAAATGTCGAAAATTGTGAACCTAAAAATGATAACAATTTGTTACTGAATTGTGGTGTCACTGAAAATAATGCAAAATCAGATGAACTGAAGAATGATAATGAAACAAGTAATCAATCATTTGATGAAATGGGATTAAATGATAGCTTTTTCGATGCGGCTTTGGATGGAATGTCTCCTATGAAAGCACGGGATGATACAGTCAAAAAAGAACTATCTTGTTCCATACAATGCTCGAGGTAGTATATTGCAATCTTAAATCTGAAGGTTATTTTAGCATGAGCATACAAAAGTAGAATAATGATCATTGATGAACTACACTATAAAAAGACTGTGTAATTCTATGAATTCATGATGCTGTTATGAACATTTATCAATAGCCTCAAACATTTAATACATTATTGTAATTAGGACACATCTGTTTTTTTCTGTCTAGCTAGCACAACCTTGCTAGCATTGTCCAGTTATCGGATTCAGCCTCGCCGTAAAGTATAGAAAATCATTTTTTTATCACGAACATGGTTATGCAGTTTTTTAATAAAATCCTATTAATGTACTTTTGTTATATACGGTACCTACATATCGTATTATGGTAAATCTATTAAATCAGTGATTCTCAATCTTTTTCGTTAATTTCCTCCCTTTTCCTACTTTGGAACTCTTCATTCTATCACTTTTTATTTATGTGTGCATATATATTATAGTAATAATGATGAACTAAAGTCAAATAGTAATACCACAGCAAATACTAACCAAAATTCTTCCCCAACAACACCAATATGGGGAGAGATTTCTCCCCGGTCTGGAAATGTGGTATTAAATGTTTTAACGATTTTTTTTTATATTTTTGATGCAGCACTAAATTTGCTCTTGCAAAATATCGTTTTAATGTTATCGATGTTGAAGAAAGTAATGATGAGCATGGATTTCCTTCAAAGACACTCTCTTTAAAAAATGAATCGTCAAAAGCCGACATAACTTGTGAATTAAAAATGGGCTGGTATGAGGTTTTTGATTTGTATTTTTCACATAACCTAACCTGTTGTTGTTTACCTATACCTATATAGTTGCTGTGATATTCATATTTGATATTTATTGAAAGGGCTAACACGAAGATTTCTAAAGACGATATCATAAACATGATAATAGATGATGGATATGAAGCTAACAATCATAAAATAATAATTGATTCACAAAGCAATTTGATAGTTACACATCCTGATCTGTTAATCAGTGGGACAACAGTATCTAATGCAATTGGATGTAAGAGGAGAGCGATATTGAGTGAAAGATTTAAGGTTCGTTATTTCTCCATCTAAAATCTTATGGAGGAAATGGTGTTGGTGTATTAGAAATTTTTTGATGGTATAATAGAATTTATCTCTGAGTAAATGCTTAATATATTATGGACTTGGAACCATGTTAGACTGCTCCCTTTGTTAACTCCCCAAGTTCTTCTCAACCAAAGTCACACCCCACTACAAAGAGCATATGGTCACTTCACCTTAACAGCTGGTTGATCATGATCAGTCATCTGTAACAGGTCACTGGTCATGCTCAGCCATCATGGAAAATGCTCATTGTCAGAAATATACCGGTAATAAAAATACAGTTAATACCCATTCCCATACAAGTCAGGTTGCTTCACTGGATCAGCTGCTAAGTGTAAACCCCAAAGTGTAGAAATTTCAAATTTTTTCTCAAAAACATCTGCTTTTTGGATTTCCCCTTCAGCAATCTATTTTCCTGACAGTGAAGACTTGAATTTTCTCAAGCTTAACCATGATCTATCTGTCGTGTGTGTCTCTGATCTCAAGAAAAACTTACAGTATATAAGTAAGCAGTGTTCAAATTTTTTTTAAGGCACATGACCTTGGGTGATGAAGTCATATATGGGTGTTTTCACTGATTTGGATCATTTTAATGGATAAGGTGCCAGTACAACTATTCAAAATGTAACATTAAAACAAATAGTATAAGATTGTATTGTTTTAATATAGAATACAGAGAGTGGAGATTGTGAGAAGCCAGTAATGTTGATTGGTACAATTGTTCACACTTTGTTTCAAACCATTTCTCAATCAAATGATAAAATTACTTCAGAACAAATTGTAAAAATGGCAGAAAATATTATTGGTAAAACAAACTTTCTAAAGGACCTGTGAGTATCATTGATGTAAAAATTATTACATTAGTCCAAACTGATTTAGTATATTTTAATGAATGTTTGAGCCAATATGGTGAAACTTGGAAAAACTGTTATGCAACAGTGAGGAAAACATACATTTTCAATTTTAAACATCTTTGGTGAATACAGCCCCAAGCATTATTTAAAAAACAGCTCAAAAAGCAGGTTTTTCTTTGCAACTTTTCCAATAATTTTTTTTTAAGTATCAACCCTTTTTGTCTTGAACTATATTAAGTAGCGGGTATGGTTTTGTGTTTTGTGAAGTTAACATTTTGATATCCTGTTCTTTTGTTTGTTTCATTTGTCTCCTCTGAAGTTTTTTTGTTGCTCACCCCTCATGTTTCAGTGTATGCTCAACTTAGTGTAATTAGATAGGTTTTACTTAACATAATCTGTTCTCATTTTACTAAATAATCTCAATGATTGACTTTTAGTTTATCTGTTGGAACTACGCAAAAACAAGTTTTGGATGGAGTGAAAGAATTCATTCCTTCTCTTCTAACTTGGAAAGGAGATTTTATTCGAAACAATCCAACGATGGGAATTGGACGAGTTGATATGAATTTACCACCAGGATATGAAAACACTGAGATAGGACTTAATGGCAAAGGAGGAATCAAATTTTCTGCGAATCTTGCTCTGACCGAGGTAAAAATATTCGGATGAAAATGCCATTATAGCCTTATACCTGCTTTATTTTTAAAATCAATAAGGAGTAAGTCTTTGTAAAATTCAACACCTATTCTGGCGAGGCGGTGTGGCTCTTTATGCTAAGCAGTGTTCACTATTAGCGCACTTTTTTGCGAAAATTGCGAAGCACTTTCGCAACTTTTTTTAGGGACTGCGAAATAGCACTTTTTTCGATTTTGAAAAGAAATAGCACTTTTTTCCGATTTTGAATGGGATAAAAATTCAAAGTTAACAAATATTTTCGAGTATTAAGTTGACAAATAAGTAACATACTAGTACTTTTGTAACTCAATTCTGCATATCATAACGATATTTACCGGAATTCTAACCTATGAGATGCAGACATAGGAGATAAAGCTTTTGCATTAACGGCAAAATTCTTGTTTGTAATATGATTATTATACAAGCACACCGATTCCGCTTCTCCCGCAAAAAACGCTCTCGGGTGATTGAAACCAGATGTTGGAATAATACCCAGTGCGTTTCTTTGAAGAGAGTGGTCATGTGACTATCAATGATATCGATGTATTCAAAATGACTATAAAAGTGTTATGTGTTATAGTCACTTTGGATGAATTGTGACCAAACTGCAGATTTTCAAATCAGACGAAACTTTTAGCAGCATGTCACAGATTTGCAAAATCACCAAATTCACAAAATACCATTAAGTGCCATTTTATTGTAATCACAATGTTCAAAGGAGTGGCATTTTCGTAATTTTGCGATATTTACACAACTATTTCTCATTGATATGCGAGGACGTGTGGGCAAAATTCAATATTTTTTTGAATCGAATATTTTTAAGGAGTACCGAATAAACGTGGTGGAAACATTAAAGAATCGGCAACAAAGCCTTTTTACTGGTTAATTCCGTTGTAATCGCTAATTGTTCTTGTCACCGATCGTTTTGGCGGCGATATCCAGGTTTTGGGTAATCTATATTCCCGCCCTCTCTTTTTTACAAATATGAATTCTTGTGGGTCGGCGGACATCGAAGTTTTATATTTCGGGTTTACCCGTTGGTTCACATCGGCAACAGCTGTTGAAGACTTTGCGTTGGCTTTAATATTACCTATCAAGATTTGTAAGTCCCAATTTTATGCGAATGGTAATATTATTGTCCATACCGTGATGCAGATATTTATTATGACGATAATTAACTTTCCCATGTATTTCTATGATGATAAACTTCGCAAATCTGAAATTGTGCCAATCCTGAATGTTGATTTAAAATAGTGATTGAATAATTCGGCAATAAAGGCATTTCTGCGTGGTCATAAGAGGAGATGACGTTAATGAACAGCACTTCTTTTACAGGATATTTTAGGTATGCGACTTAATGCTAAAAAGATTGGGCTGGAGTGCTTTTTTTTCGAGTGCTCGAGTGCCTAATAGAGGTCAGGCGCTAATTGTAACTAATTTCCTCAAGTTTCAACGTGTTTTCAACAAAACAATACCCCGGCGATAATTATAGCTAAAATGTTACCGAGCAATTCACAATTTTATTTATGGAATTTGCAAATTCACCAGTTTCTTGACGATTTTGATATTGTCACGCCCTAATTATTAGCGCAAAAAATACTCCCCTTCTTCCGCGGCGGTTTGACGGGTTCTTTGTTCCATTCTTCAGAAAGTTCTGACAGGGGGGATATAGAATACTGAATCCGGAGGGTTGAATCCCTGTCCACTTACTGGTGATTTTCCGTTTTGAAATGCGTGAAACATTCTCTATTTTAAATTAAATGACGTTTCGCGGGCTAGAGTTCTCCCCGAAAATGATGTGTTCCAGACGTTAGTTAGACGATAGATAAAACATTAGATTAATAATTTTCGTGACGCCCCGTTTTCGAAAATACAAAGTTATATCGCAAAAAATGCGTTATGATACATTTGGAATGAAACATTATTTATGGTTAATTCAGATCATATTTTACTCTCCATGACACCCGGTATCCGAAAATACAGTTGTATCTCGAAAAATATGTTTTGTTACATTTAAAATAAAACATTTTTGCGATTAATTTAGATCACATTTTACTTTTCAGGACACCCGTTTCCGAAAATACAAGGTTATATCGCGAAAATGTGTTTTGTTACATTTAAAATAAAACATTTTTGCGATTAATTTAGATCAAATTTTACCTTTCACGGCAACCCGTTTCCGAAAATACAAAGTAATATCACAAAAAAATGCGTTTTGTTACATTTATTTTGCATTCCCAATAAAATACATATTTTCCCTAATTAAGGTCGTCGATGAATCTGTTCCTGTCGTTCAAGCTCGACACACGTTTGGATGAGTGTGGGGCGGTTTTTTGGTCGACGATAAATTAAAAAGTTGCCACACGTTATTTGTATAACGATAATAACTGAAAATTAAGATTTCATAATAGAAGTGAATTTGTCTCAAGATGGTATTTTACGATTCCTGCCAACAGAAAATAAACACGCTGACAGGCTTGGTTATAACTGATATTCGTTTAATTTATTTTACACTATTAATAAACGCGCCAGACAAATTGCGACCATATAAATTGCAGTCGCATCGGTATGGACTGTATGTTTTTGGCGCTCTCACATTAATAATAATTTTCAACAAAACAATACCCCGACGGTCATTAAACCTGAATTCGTTACCGAATAATTCACAATTTTATTTACGGAATTTGCAATTTCAAGATCTCACTTGACGATTTTGATGATGTCATGCCCTAATTATTACTGCTTAAATGCCTCAAAATACAACAAATGTAATCATTTTCGACGATAACAGGGCAACAATTCGTAAACGAGCCGTTATAACAAAATTTGCGATTGATTTTACCTCTCTCTTGTTTACAATTTGAACATCCCGCCGGCCACGTATGGTCGAATAAAATGTTCACATTTTCGAAACATGACTTGGCCAAGGATTGAAGGGATCACTAAAGAGCTAATAAAAAGTACATACGCGAGGGTATGATATTAATATCGAGAATATTTGTGAGCATATCACAGGACGGAAATATTTTGCACCCGGGTGTTTGTTGGCAGAACAACGATACGCTAAAGTTAATTGATCGAATACAGGGAAGTATTTATTTATCATTTCACTTGCGAACATCGAGGTTTTGGCGGAATTGTACGATCATGTTGTCTTTCTTAAATAATAACTTTTTCAATAAATGTTCATTTTACTTTTGCGTCTTTATTATATGTCGGGTTTTCATTTATTTTAAATTCGAAATTGTCCGAAATACTCCAACAGGTGTATGAGTACAATAATAATAGTACTTACCAAAGTACTTACCAGGGAAGTTTAATACACACGGTGTGTAAAGGGCGTCGTAACTCCCGTTTATTAATTATAAATTTTTTTACATTCTGCTTAAAAAACAACGGCAGTCATCATACGTAACTCTCGCGACCAAATCTTTTTTGTTTTGTATGACATCGTCTTGGCGACAAATTTATTGCCGACTAAATTTTAATTGTGTTTTAGGATAAGTTATTTTCTGTTTGTTGGTTTCTAAACTTTACAAACTTGGGTAGCAATTACTATTAATGTGAGATTTGTGCAAATGAACGATTGAATATCGCGACTGGATGTCCGATACCTGAGAATGCGTAATTCTCTTTCAACATTAATTTTCAGGATATCAGCGTTCATGTGGTCGAATGAAAATTATTTATCAAATGGATTGGTATTTCGAGACACTCTCAAAATTATTTGGGATCCACTATCATATCATTCGTTTATTTTTTATATTCATGTTTTTCTCAAGAATCACCCTCGTTATATTTCGTGTACCTTCGCAAAAGAAAACTCTTTGGTGTCATCGTTCCTATTAGTGTAATTGAAATATATGGAAACCTCGCGTTGTATATATGGAAAGTGGCGTTGTGATGCGAATATTTGATACTAGGTCAGCAGCATTACAAAGTGCTATTTATGAATGCTGAAAGTACATGACATTACTAAACATTTTGCCAATATATGAAGTTTTCTGCCCGATTTAAACTAACTCGCACACAAACCAAGGCATGTCGACATTTAAAAATTACTTGTCTTTGGGTAAGCTCTGAAATAGTATAATATAAATGTAAATGAGAAATTAGGTCACGCTAGCTCACGAAACGGGCGGATTTTCAAAGTGATCTTGTGTAACATTCCTGAGAAAAAGGTTTGAAAGGAAAGTAGGTCAACCTATCTCATAAAACAGGGGAGTATCCTGCGTAATATTTCGGAGGGAACATAGGTTAACTTATCTTTTGAAACAGCGGGTGGCGACTTTCAAAGTGGTTCAAAATCACAAATTAATAATTATCAGATTAGGTTTAGGGATAAATCGAAAAGTTGAATTTCCAGCGCACCTAACCCTAATTAGTTGATTGCTATTTATATTTGGGGGGGGGGGGGGGATTATTTTGCACAGGATTTGTACAAACGATCCACCCTGTAACTAATATGGTTTCCAGCCTGCCTCGTGTCTGTTAGATGGAAAGAGTAAATGATGTGAAAGTCTTTGCTGTTTACGCGAGTAAGCAACTGACACCTGGATACATTGCATGAAAGTTTTGTCTCGGCAGGTGTTAGCAGATGCCATTTCGTTGCCGATGAATTCGCTTGTTTTAATCAAACATGAATTCGCTTAAAGGGAACTCGGTTAACGAAAAGGCTTCTCTTTAATTCATAATATTAACCGGAGGAGCGCTTTTTTGAGTATCTATGCCGTTTTAAATGGGTTATATGAATAGCTAGGGCACCTAACTTGTTAAAATCGGCAAAAGCACTTTCGCACTTTTTTTTTCGACTGCGAAGCACTTTCGCACTCATAATTTGCTTAGAGTTAACACTGATGCTAAGCGTTAGGATTACGCTCGCCACCACACCTCTAATTACTCTGCGCGGGTTCGCATGTTCGAATTCCATACGGGGATAGTTATGTGCGAGGGGATTGCTGGACTCCTCGCCGCCGTAAGGTGGTTCACGTAACTGCTTGTCGGTTATGGCTTCCTCCACCATCAAGTCCATGCTTCTGAAAACAAATATCTAACTAATCCCATACCCGACATGGAATTGATGATAATTTCTTTTGTAGCCTATATGACTCTAAATTTGCACCAGACCTTTCAATTTCTAAGAATATATTTTTAGGTGAAAGATATTGAAGAAAATGTTTGGTCTCCTTTGTATGGATTAAAAGGAAAAATTGATTTGACTGGAGGATTTCTTGTCAGAAGACAAACTCATGATAAAAAATCAAACTGTATGAAAATAACTTTGCCCCTTGAATTGAAAACAGGACGAGAAAGTCATTCAACTGAACATCATGCTCAAGTATGTTTGGATTAATCTAGGAAGCTGATCAACAGCTATGAATTTCAAACAATATACCGTAGATAGAAATACTGCTTAGTTGTCTATGCATTTTCTCGTACCGTACTGCCTTACTTCATATGCTACAATTAGATGCTGTTCTACTTGTTTCAAATTAGTAGAATGTAATGTAACATGTAGTTGGAAATTTCTTTGTCCAACGTGAAAAACAATCAGTATTTAACCTTTGAACCCAATGATACCTGTCGACCCTCTTTGAACATTTATTTGTGTTTTTGTCCAATGATCAGATTAATAACAATCATAATTAGAAATGATGAAAAGCATACTTCGAAATACTGGACTTTAGACAGAAATATATTCTAGTAAATTCGATTCTAACTTCTTCCGTTGAATTACCAAAAGTTACAATTAATTATAAATTTCTTATTAGCTCTCATTAGTTCATTTTCGTGACAAAATGTGAAGCATTTCATTCAAGTATAAACCACTTAAGAAAGAACAATTATGTTGTGTTTAGGTTGCAATATATTCAATGTTTTGCGAACTGAGAAGAAAAATCAGTAGAGGTGAGTGTGGTAATATCAGTCGATTAAATGAAGTTAAACAGAATAAGTTTTTAAAAGAGCAATTAACACTTGAGTTTCAGTGTCTAACTTCGTAAATAGTGACTGTGGCTCCAGTGGCTTTTTTTGCGAGTAGTTGTTCACAAACACTCGAAATATTGCGAATAAAATGTAATATTGAACATGTATAAGATCCAAAAAGTTAAAACATAATTGAGATAGAAGTTAATTCTTGGTTACTTTTTAGTCAATAAATTCATATGTTATGCAAATCTGAAAATGATTCATTGATTTAACTGTTTACTAACTGCCAAGTTTTGCTAAGTTCATAGATATTTTCTGACGCATAATGAACATAAAACCGTCTAATTGTACCATAATATTATGAATTATTCCTATTAATATGCTGTTATATTGTTTATCATTATATAGTAAAATTATATTATCAATTTAGATGATTATACAATACCTGCAGGACTTCTGTTATATCTAAAAACTGGCAATTTATCCAGCATTGCATTGAAAAGAAATGACAAAAGAGAGCTCATTATAATAAGAAATGAGGTAGGTTGATGTAGTTCATTATTTTTTAAAAGGTGAATTTAAAGGAAATATTTCATTTGTTTGTTAGTTAATTCTCAGTCATCTATCTTGTACTTGCTCGTTTGACTTTATAGCATCATGGAGAGAACGATTGTCAAGTAACAATTTCGATAGACCGCTTTTCTTAATCAACAACTCCACACACGTTTTCTGTATAAAGTGATCTAACTGACGCCTAAGATTGCTGACGGCAGCTAACAAACTTTTGACAATTCTTTATTCATTTGCTTTACCAGGCGAACAGACTGGCTATACATTTTTGAAATGATTCAAACATGTGTGCTGTTTTGATAAAAACAAAGCCAATATCCAAGTAACCATGATGCATAAATAAAGTAAGAAATAAGGTTCTAAAACTTCGGCCTCCGATTATGTGATCATACAATAATAAATTTTTGACATTATCTGATTCGGAAATCTATGGTTATACCATTTCATCGAGGCATCTATTAGTCTGCCGCACTGTGAGTGGCATAAGATAAACATTTTTTGCAGTGCCAAGTGATAAGAACGGCACTGCACATTCCTACCCTGATTAGCGGCGGGTTTCTTTTTGACGGGCAACTGCATTTCGGCATTTGAGAAACTGTTTCAGTGAAAGGTTGACACGAAACTTTATTCAAACCTTACTGAAATATGCGATTCAAGAATGGAAATATTATCACAAAGTTTTAAGCTCTTAAATTCATCCTCAGTTTCATTATTGGAATCAAACAATGCCTTCATTCGTTTCATCCATGTTTTCTAAGAATTCATTGACCCCCGATTTGTTGCATTCTTCCGATTCAACAGTACAATGATCCGACCAAATCTCATTATCCTCGGTTTCATTCATTACATAGCTGATACAACACTTCTTGGAGCTGTAATCAATAATTCGTTGTTGATGTTCTGGTTCCTACTTGATCTGAAACTGCAAATCAATACTCTCACTGGATGTTGTCGAAATTGTACCAGTTTTGCTTCCGATCAGATGCGGATTCACATCTTTTGCTGGGTATGACAACTGCCAGGAGGTACTCAAACGTCTAAACCCTGTTTTCAACTTTATGTCATATTGTTAGATTCTATTAGCTGCATCTGATAGAAAAAGTTAACTGCACTCATAATATGTTCAGTGAAATCCCTCAGCATAATCTTGCTGAAAGATGAGACATCATTGGATTATTTACAATGCATCTTCAAATGATGTTGATTGAAACTGTAGAGTAGGGATAAAGATGGGTGACACGTCTAGCGTTGATGTCTGAAAATGTAAAAATTAAAGTAGGAGAGAAATCTGGAACAAATTTTGCAGAATGCAGAATATTTATGAAACATTGAAAAAATACAAGAAATTGTTGACATAGCAGAAATGTGAGCTGTTCAACATGTAAACCAGTTATAATCCAGCTATCCCTTCACCATGCAAAGGAGTTCGCTGCTGTTGGTACCATGCTAGTCTTTCTGTGGGACCTTGGTCTGAACATGGAGATTCAGACATTTCCTCCCAAATGGCCTCTAGAGATTTGTCTTCCTGTGAAAATACTATATACTGCTAATATTGTGATATGCAGCTTTAAAAATCACATTTAGGATCATAGAGAAATTGATGAGGTCATATTTATTATAGAGGTTCCGCTTAAAGGTTTTTTCGCTATCCTTTATTCCTTCATATTTAATACACCAACTATTGGATATAAAGATGACAAAGAAAAATATTTGTCACACTGGAGGGATATATTGGTTGAAGTTTTTATCGGACCTTTATAACTGGACAAGCTTCTGAATAATCAGCCAATGAGCAGCACGATGTCCTAGTCTAGCAGCCCGATCATGATGAAAAGTTGATATATATTGTCTTATGAACCATTGATGAGAGCCGGTCTTTCAATCAGGTCGTCAGTAGATCCCGACAAGTGGGACAATCCATTATCAAATTATATCCTATACAAACATGTAAACAAGTAATAATTGCCACTCCAATACTCCACTTCAATATTTTTATCTAAACTTTTCTATATCTTCCCGTTTCAGATTGCTAATTATATGGTAAGAACAATTTCTGAAACAAATTCGAATTCTACAATATTTTACGATCCTTTGTCATTTCCACCAACTATTGATGACGAAAGATTATGCAGAAATTGTTCTCAACTCAGGAATTGTTCACTTGTGTATAAGTAAGTCTATTATGTTTTATTTTCTTTTTTCGTTGAATGATTTACCGTTACTTAGCGCAACGGTTCCTAAATGGGGCGCTGTCACTAGTGCGCCCCGAGAATTAACAGAATTGTGTTAATACACATATCTAACATACGATTAAATATTTTACATATTATAAATGTATTGTATCTTTTTAAATGCTCTGTATAGGAATCAATAAATTTATTTTAATTTTCTATGTCGTTTACTTTCTGTTACGTAAATTACAATAGAGGTAGACACTACTTGCTGCAATTTAGCGAGCTGCAGTTTCTTTATTTGCGGAATCAAGCTTAGCGAACATGAGTGATTATTTCTGTATTTCGAAAGAAAAGCATGCAGATATGAGGAAGAAGAGTTTGTAAACCGCTGACTTAGTGTATTTTTTTTATTTCAAGGGCAATCGACAAAAAACAGTCGTCATTCTTTCCTTCATCTTCTATAATCAAATTAATGGAAGCAGAATCATCTCATTTGTCTGAAAAAGATGTTGATTATTTTAATCACTGGATGACGTGCACTTTATTAGAAACAAGAAAATCAATGAGGAAACAGACAAATCAGTATTACTGGCTGAGGACACCCCAGGAAAGGTTTCTGCCTTTTGTCCTTTTTTTAAGATTTTTCAACATTCCTATCTAAGGCAGATACTACTAAAAAGGGCAGCTTTGTAATTCATACATATGTGATGCAGATGCTTATCTATTCTCGTGGGTGTTGTTTTATCATGTAAATGGCATATCTTTGTCAAGTAATATGTTCCCTAATAAATTATGAAAAGTGCAATGTGATCACACTCACCTTGTCATTAAACGATACTTTGAGCAGGAAAGCTAGGTCAAACCCTATTCAGCCTGTCAAAGTATGTTCATCAGTGTTCACTATTAGCGCACTTTTTTGCGAAAATTGCGAAGCACTTTCGCAACTTTTTTTAGGGACTGCGAAATAGCACTTTTTTCCGATTTTGAAGAGAAATAGCACTTTTTTTCGATTTTGAATGGAATAAAAATTCAAAGTTGACAAATGTTTTTGTGTGCGTATTAAGTTGACAAATAAGTAACATACTAGTACTTTTGTAACTCAATTCTGCATATCATAACGATATTTACCGGAATTCTAACCTATGTGGTGAAGACATGGAAGATAAAGCTTTTGCAATAATGGCGAAATTCTTGTTTATAATATGATTATTATACAAGCACACCGATTCCGCTTCGACCGCGAAAACGCTCGGCGGCGTCTTTGAAACCAGATTTCCGAATGCAAGGCAGTGCGTTTCTCTAAACGAGAGTGGTCATGTGACTGTCAATGACATCGATGAATTGTGACAAAAGTACACGATTTTCAAGTACTGGTTTGACAGGTCTGTGTTCTCTTCTTAGTGAATTTACTGGAGCCATTCAGAAATTTCTGATACTCGACACGACATTGTTTAGTAATGGAATGTAAACTTGGGCCATTGTTTGTTAAATTAGAAGAAACTTTTAGCAGCATCTCACAGATTTGCAAAATCGCCAAATTGACAAAATACATATGTCGTATTAACATTTAACAGCCATTTTATTGTAACCACAAATGTTAAAAGCAAATGGCGTTTCGCGGAATTTTGCGATATTCAGTATTAGCTAGTCTAGTCATTCACGATAAATCAAACTCAGACCAGGGTCAAAAATCAATCTAAACTATTTCCTCATTAATATGCGAGTAGGGGTGGGAAAAATCGAATCTTTTTTCGAATTGAATATTTTTAACAAATAAGGAATATTTTTTATGGACAGCAGGAGTCTAGAACGTCGGTCGAAAAATTAGCAAGAAAGTCTTTTCTACTGGTTAATTTCGTTATAATAGCTAATTGTTTTTGTCACCGCAATCTATTTGGCGACTATATCCTGGGTTTGGCAATCCAGGCTTACGCGTGCGTTCACATCGGCAACAGCTGTTAAGGGCATCAACGACAAATTTCAAAACCAAAATAAACATTTGGGTTTACTTGATATTACCTATCAACGTTTGTAAATTTACTGTCCCAATTTTAAGCGAATGGTATTATTATTATCGATGCCGGAATGCAAATATTTAATACGATAATTAACTTTTATAATTTTTTTATGGTGTCTGTATTAATTTACAGATAAATCTCGCAAATCTGAGATTGTGCCAATCCTGAATGTTGATTTGAAATTGTGATTAAATAATTCGGCAATAAAGGCATTTCTGCGTGGCCATAAGACGAGATGACTTTAATAAACAGCACTTCTTTAAGGATATTTTACATATGCGACTAATGCTAAAAACATTGGGCTCGAGTGCTCTGGTGCCTAATCAGGCGCTAATTGCAACTAATTCAACTCAAGTTTCAACGACTTTTTTCATCTTCACGATATGTTATCTTTTTTTTATTCGGTACTGATAATGATAAATAAAAAATGTGTAATTGTTGATTGCAATTCCGGAAAAAGAACGAATTTAACCGCGGTTAACCGCGCATTGGCAAAGCAAACACAATTTATTAACATTACTTTACAATGAGTTACGGGTAAGAATTAACCAGACGGCTATCGCTAACATGTAGAAACAATAAATTTGAAACGATTTTGTAAAAAGCGTGTCAACATCGTTTTTGTAAATTTAGAAACGTCGATAAGTAAGACAAGTAAATAATGTATTTTATGGAACTTTCATGAGATATTGGTGAGAAATATTATTTTGACCATGTCGAAATGCCATTATTGCCGATTTATTCACGTGTTTAGTTACTATCAGTGTTTTAACCCAAAGCTGAGTTACGTAAATACTTAACACTGAGTACTCAAGAAATAACCAATTTGCGGAGTTTTTCAATTATTATTTAATACGAAAGTAACACAGACACGATCTAAAATTAAAAGCATAGAAATGTCAACTATCTGCTTCACAAATATCACATCCCGGGGTCAGTAATAATATTATTGTTCGCTTAAACTCGGGACGGTAATTTACGAACTCATACAAATCCTACACAGAAGATAAAAATCAGAACAAAATCAATTTTCGTTGTGAATGCGCTCATTAATAGTTGTCTTTAAAATCTTCGCCGATGTGAATTCACAATTCTATCCGAAATATAAAAACCAAACTACGATGTCCGCCGTTAAGTGAGAATTAATATTTGCTAGTGAATAAAAACATGCTTTAATATAGTTTAACAACACGATCGCGGCGACAAAAAATTTACTGCAGCCTTCGATTATGACAAAATTATGAAATAATCATTGAATGGCAATAAAAATTTAACTTCATTAACAATAATTCTCAAGTAATAGTTTCACATTTTCAAGATTTTGATCGTCGCTACATGCGAGCGTGTTTTTGTACATATAAACCATGATGACACTACTGACATCTGCGAGTTATAGATCTCTCCAAATTTAATTTTCGCGATTTTTAATGTTTCATTTCTAGATGCGGATGCCCGCTGACTACGGATAAATGGTCGATGTTTAAAAATAGGACTTCGGACCGTTGGGCAAAGAAAGGCGGGCTACACGTAACTGCGAAATTTCGCCGTGAACGACCTTACATTTTAGTTATAAACGCATTACGTCGTCGCGAATTGCAGTTTTGGTGTAATGTTTTAACTTCCCCCTAATCTCCCGTTGAAAAATCCTGGCTGCGCCCCTGCCCGGTGATAATTCTAGCCTAAATGTTACAATTTTATTTACGGAATTTGCAAGTTCACCATTTTGATAATCACGCCCTAATTATTGGTGCAAAAATACTCAAAATATCACGAATTTAATCATTTCCGATGTTACTAGGCGCAATTCATGAGGGCGACAGTGTGCGTTGTTACATCGAAATTCACGATTGATTTTACGTTATACTCTTGTTCACGATTTCAACACTCCACCCGCCATGCATGGCTGAGTGGAAGGTTCACATTTTCGAAACATTACTTGGCCAAGGATGGGAGGGATCACTAACGAGCTAATTGAAAGCACATTAAAGGGATTATGACTAGTCATTTTTTTCTGGTTATAGCCTGTACATGTTATACCATGTGTGGGCTCTCGGAACGTCAATTTAACTTTTAATTTTCGACAATCAATTGTATGTGCAATTGTATGTATCAATTGTATGTCAATTGTTCCTACATGAAACGGCTAATTCATGCTGCCAATATACGGAGTTTGAAATCTGGGATATTTATTTCGAATAGTCTATTTATTTTGACTCTTCTAAAATTAGGAAGCTTTGTTGGTACCTTTTTTGGCGCAAAGTATGAAATTGAAACGATACGAATATTATGCCCAGTCCTCTAGGCGAGGTTATGATATTAACGCAGAGAATATTTGTAAGCATATCACTGGATGGAAATATTTTGCACCAAGACTGTTTGCAGAAGTTGATTTATCGAATACACGGAAAGTATTTATTTATCATCTCACTTGCGAACATCGGGGTTTGGGTGGAATTATACGATTATGTTGTTGTTCTTAAATAATAACTTTTTCGATGAATGTTTATTTTACTTTTGTGTATTAATTATGATATGTTGAGTTTTCGTTTATTTCAAATTCGAAATTGTCCGGAATACTCAAACAGGTGTAATAAGTGTAATATTGATAGTATAGTGTAATCGAGTAACCAACTTAGAAGTCTTTAGAGATGTCTAATGAACTTAATGTGTTACGGGTGTCGTAACCCCCGGTTTTTTTTTTTATTAAATTTGATTATTCTACCTTCCGCTTATAAAACAACATCGTTATACGGTCATCTAAGGTAACTCTCGCGACCAAATCTTTTTGTTCTGTATGGCATCACCTTAGCGCCATTTATTACCGACTGAATTTTAATTGTGATTTATGATAAGTTATTTTCTGTTAGTTGGCGCTGATAATGTGGCTAATTTTATAAACATTTTTAATATGTTTAATTTTAAAATTTAAAATTTTTTTTAAATATGTTCCTTACGTCTCTGCTATAATTGACAAGCGATAGCACAAGATTCAGCAGCAAATGATAAGCAAAGCTATTTTATAATCATGGGTTGCTTAATAAAGATTTGCTAATTATGGCAGGATATAAAGAACATGGCCTGAAATATATAATTAACAGAACGATGTTTATTTTTCAGTCGACGAAAACCCTTAATAATAACGATTGCCGAAATCGCGAAAAAAATGAATACGGATTTTCGATTGTGATCAGATGACTGAGAGGGCACATGCTTTTTTCTCTGTTCAAAGCAGATATAAAACGAATACCATGTTGCCGAAAAGCGGTTACGTGTTATCTTTCTTTAGCCAATCAAAATAGTGGTAATGGTATATACAAGAGGTTTCTAAACTTTACAAACTCGGAACGCAATTAATATTAAAATTACAAGTAATGGTGCATGGAAAAACGAATTTGATTTTATTGAAATTGAAACGCACACACATAAGAGTTTTACATTTCATGCACAACTAACCGATGCTACATGTGAGATTTGTGCACATGAACGATTATATATCGCGATTATTTATGTGAGAATGCGTATTTCTCTTCCAACTTTAATTTCCAGGATTTCGGCGTTCACGTGGTCGACTAAAAAAGATTTATCAAATGGATTGGTATTTCGCGTCACACTCAAAATTATTTGGGAACCACTATCATGTCATTCGTTTATTTTTTACATTCATGTTTTTTTCAAGAATCACCCTGTTGTATTTCCTGTACCTTCGCAAAGGAAAACTCTTTGGTGTCATCATTACTATTAGTGTAATTGAAAGTGGCGTTGAGATGCGAATATTACATACTAGGTCTGCAGCATTAGAGAGAGCGTTATTTATAAATGCTGGAAGTACATGGCATTTCTAAAAAAAATTGCAAATATATGATGTTTTCTACCCGATTTGAACTAACTGGCACGCAAACCAATGCAAGTCGATATTTGAAAATTACACGTCTTAGCGTAATACGTGAGACAGTATAATATAAATTAGGCCAAGCTAGCTCATGAAAGGGATTTCAAAGTGATCTTGCATAATATTTCGGGAAAAAAATCTTCGACAGAAAGTAGGTCACTCTATCTATAAAAACAGCGGTACTCTCATGGTGATCTTGTGGTATTTCCCAAAGAAAAACTGGCCGGAGAAACATGACGTTAACCAATCTCTTAAAAGGGAAGAGTGCGGACTACTTTCAAGCGTGTTATACTAAAGCGATATTGGTGATGGGTCATGGGGATGTCATTTACAAATGATCCCCCTCCCTAGCTATGGCCGGTAGTAACTAATATCTGCATGTATCAATCGGTGTCTGTTAGATGGAAGAAACAAGTTTGCAAGGCTTGTCTGTTCAGGCGGGAGTGCGCTTCGTTACTGACGCTGGTGGTTGATTGCACGAAACTTTTATTCCCGACAAGTGTGCTTATCAGGTGTCCTTTGATGAATTCGCTTGTTTTCAACAAGAGTTTAAACGAAACTCCGTTAACGGAAAGACTTCAATTCACAATATTAACGGAAGGAGCGCTTTTTCGAGTATCTGTGCTGTTTGAAATGAGTTTAAACCAAAGCTAGGGCACCTAACTAGTTAAAATCAGAAAAAGCACTTTCGCACTTTTTTTTTCGACTGCGAAGCACTTTCGCACTCATAATTTCCTTAGAGTTAACACTGATGTTCATTGATCCATTTGTTGAAATTATAATATGCTGTGCCTCATTCCTTACTTTGATAGACTTGTCAAGATCAAAATCCTCAACATAATTATAGATAAATTTGTTATTCAAAAGTTATTAAGAAAATATGCCTATAATTGTTGTGACCATTTCCATATCACAATTTGGTTTATTTATTCCATTGGAACTTTGTTGGATTGAATAATTGGAATATCATAATATATATACAGGGTGATCAGACCAAGTGTAGACAAACGTTTATTAAAATATCTACAATATAAATGTAAAAGGTATTGATTCATCTTTACCCTCTTTTCGATGAAGAAGATAGGCGTCCTCTCTCCAGCTGTGGTTACCCCGACTCAGACCATGACGGAAGCTGGTTTTTATACGCCAGATCTGCTTGCTCCACATTTAGAAGCCTAAAAATTTGACTTGGGGACTTTCCCGATTCAAACAGTTGCTATATTGCGGTCGTTACAGATGTCATAGTATACTAAATTCATACAAATAGTGGAACTGTCCTGATCCAAACCATGTTTTTTTTTTCAAAATTAATATTTGTCTACACTTGTTCACCCTGTAAATATGTATACTTAAACAAATGTTCTATTCATTGAGTATACTGCTTGAATCCGATTTCTAATTTATATGTGATAATTTCCAGACAAGAGATTTATCACTGCGTAACTGACCTTGTGCTGGCTGGACACGGAATATCAAATGAAGATGGAATAACATCACTCCAAACCTTCAAAAAGTGATTTTTTTTGTGTGTTTTGGGGTATTAAGAATTATATTTGATCTGATGTATCGAAATTTTGGGATCTTTATTGTAGAATATCAGATGTACAGAATTATCAGCGTTTTCAATAAAAAAATTTAGCATGTAATACAACAACATGATTCTAATGTACCCGATCAT
Source organism: Styela clava (assembly GCF_964204865.1). Lineage (NCBI taxonomy): Eukaryota > Metazoa > Chordata > Ascidiacea > Stolidobranchia > Styelidae > Styela > Styela clava. The sequence continues at coordinate 17,910,179 of NC_135260.1, read as the reverse complement.
ATTACAGAATTGTTATAAATTAAGAGTGATTGTAGAATAGTGTGCACTTCATACACACGTAGTCAGGAAGCACGTTTTCTATAAAGTTATATGTTTTCTTCTGGACAATTTTCGTGAAGTGTTCTTGATGTTTCATTGAATTCAATTACTTCTAGATTTGATGGAAATAAATGACAGATGAGGTTCAAAACTATTGTGATTCTTCTATATATTCGATCATAGTAATGTGCCGAACCAACTCTAAACCATAGAACCTATGTTGTTTTGTGTGATTTCTCTCTATTTCTGGATAAATTCATTATGAACTTATCGCAATCATTGTCACAATGTCTGCATGCATTTTTTTCTACAATCATTGAATATTTTTCTGATCATTGATTGTCAGAAAAACCCATCTGATACTTTACCATTGAAAAATTTCTATGCTTCTTTTGCAAGCACTTATACAGGTTTGCATACAAATTGGTTTCATATGTCATTCTCTATCATTCAGATTAGAGATATTTAGCCGCCTGTATTTCAAAAGTACTGGTAGCTGATACTGACCTTCTGTTTTAGGTCATCAAAACTCAACACTGCCTTCAATTTCAATATATTTGAGAAAGATGAGATGGTTGTTATAAGTGGAAGTGAGCATGAATTTCTTGCGATGGCCAGTGGAATTGTCACCAATGTTACGGAAAATTTTATCACAGTTATGACTGACAGGTAACTGATTGACTGATATTTAATGCGCCCATCGTTTTTATATGACTACTAGGCAATATTGAGCTATCATCCATACCTTTGACTAATTCATTTTTTATTTCAGAAATGGTATGTTTTATTTTCAGAAAATTTGAGGGATACCCAAAAGACATGACCTATACTATTGATAAACATGAATGGCCGTCCATAAACAGTTTCAAAGCATCATTCCATAATTTATCAGTCCTCATGAAATCTTCATTATCTGCAAACAATTTGAGGGAATTGATAATAAATCACAGGTATGTTTAGATACCAATGGAAGAAGCGAGTTGGATCTTTTTTGTCTTAGTATTTACTTATTTTTTTCAATTTTTTAAAGGCATATGCTTAAGTGACTGACAATTGGTACATTTAGTTAATTGAAATTATGAAGTGAAATTTACACTTAGTGAGACTTATCTGAAACGGAAAGAATTGGTAGTTCTTAATCTAATGTGCTTAAATAATCCACATTCCTCGCTTGTACTGCCTGGTCAATTTGTTACTTTTGTTAGCAAGATGCAACAACTTTCCTCATTCGTTTTAAATCTTGTTCAAGAAGAATGAATACAAAACTTATAATTTAATGTATCGAAACTTCTAAACAATTTGTTTTGGCCAGAAATGTCATTGATCAAGCTGATGTTTTTATAAATATATTTCTCACTTCAATCTGAACAAAATTTTGACATCAAAATCTTCCTAGTTTAAAAGTTCTGTTATGAGTGAGTCAACGTGTACTACTTCTTATTGGTTTAATTTTTTATTTAATTATCAATCATTTTATTGCCTGTTATGCTGATTATCAATCATTTTATTGCCTGTTATACTATCAATATACCTATCTCACATGTTCAGGTAAGCCTATGCAATTTATTACATGCATCTCATGTAGATTGGTATTTGCTAATGTGCAATTCAACACAATATTTCTTTATAGTCTGAGTATCTTTTGGCACTTTAGTGGTGGCTAAAAACTTTTTTCAGAGATGATTCTTTATCTATCTTTAATTGCAGGAAACATATTTTTGGTTGAAAAATATATTATCTTTCTAGAGAACCGACATTCACAACAGATCTTCAGAAGGTAATACCGAGGACTTCTAAAAATGATGTTGCAAAAATGTTGAGAGGGTTGAATAGGACACAACGACAAGCTATAAAACGAGTCTTACTATCCAATGAATATACATTAGTTGTTGGTATGCATTTGACGTAGGCTTGCACGTAATTTACGGATTTACGGAATTACGTAATTATTTGGAGTTACGGAAGGGAAGTTACGAATTACGTAAAGTCGTAATTATTGCCTTGAAACGAGCTTTCTTCAAAGCAGTCAATTTAGTCGATTGCGAAAAATGAAAGCTCAACAAGTAGAAGAAGTTAGAGTTCCGGTATTCGCAGCCGTTGTTTTCTTTCTTTTCTCTCTCTTGTTACGTAGGTGAAGGAACGCGTGACGCGTTGCCATTTACTAACCTATTATCAACTTATCTGGCATGGCCAATGTAAATTATTAACGTAGTTAAGGGGGAAGAACTGAGTAGGGCTGTTTGACGCCAACACACCTGGTCTTAACTTCTCCCGCAACTTAACCGTAAGGGATTGCGTTGAGACCGATTGACGCCAACACACCTGGTTTCAACTTCTCTCGCATCTTATCTAGCATGGCCATGGCCAATGTACATAATAACCGTAGATAGGGGGAAGAATTGTGTTAAGACCGATGGACGCTAACACGCTCGGTTTCAACTTCTTCGGGTGAAATGACTAATGAACGCATGAGATCAATCTATCAAACATTTGTATCCATTTTACTTTTATTTATTATTTACTTGTTCCAGTTTTCCGTTACTTATGGTATATATGTTCCGTTTCTATTTTATAGTCACGCGTTTAAATAGTGGGAATTCCCCACCAAGTGTGGATTAGCAATGCTTAACCATTCTTTATTGTTAATATCAACACTTGATATACGAACATGGAATATCATACTGTTTTTGGCTGTTTTATTTCAGACTTGGGGTATAAACAGGAAAATATCCATAACCTTTCAACACGACGATCTTGTGAAATTTAACGAAGAGCTTTCGCGACGAATTGGAACCGCGGACCGCTAAAAATTTAACTGCTATCAAATATGAGCCAGTGTGTTTATTCTGTGCGAGATCCATTTTCTATTACAAAATCTTGATGTTCTGTTAACGGTTTTATCGTTATATATCAGGTCGGACTTGGCCTTGCTCATGATGTTTTTCACAATTCCTCTCAATATTTCGGCCATATATGATTAACTGTCTTACCAAATGCGGCAACTTATTTTGATTTATCGTCGACTTGAATACCACCGGCACTCGACCAAATTTGTGTCAAACTTGGTCGATAGGATCGCCGACTTGAGTTAGCAAATAAATGTCGTGAGTGTAAAATAAATGTCACAAAATGCATTGTGTTGCGATATAACTTTGTATTTTCGGAGAAGGCATATCATATAAGTTCGGTATTTAATATACGCAAATAAATAATATTTGATCTAAATTTATCGCAAATAATGTTATAAACATTCAGTCCGCGAAATGATTAAATGTAAAATGAAGCATGGTAATCGGAATATCGTCAATAAGTCGACATCAATATTTATTATTATAAAATGCTAACAAGGCAGTAATGTCGGATAATGCAGAAGACGCTGCAAAAACAAGTCTTCGTCGCGAGGAAATCGCAAGCATAATCAAACGAGAGAATACGCTCGTCGTTGGTTAATAAATTAGAAACCCGTAATTTTTATTCAGTACTAAGGTGGTTTTAAAAAACTATCGTTTTCATATATATCCGTATACCAGTGTCGGTAATGATAAAATAAAATTGATCGCATAAAAATGGGACGGTTAATTTGCGAAGGTGATAAAGGAAAACCAAAGCTAACACAAAGATAAAAATAAGAATAATATTAATTTGAATTCACTACTTGATATTTGTCTTTAACATCTGCCGCCGGCGTGTAGTACTGCCAAGAATATGAAAACCCAACTTCAATGTCCCATTCGGAAAAGAAGTGGATTCAATTGGTTGTTATGATAGGTTTAAATGCGTGGAAAAATATCGCAATTACGGGGTCATTACGTAATTGATTTTGCCGTAATTACGGAATTGATTTTTGTCAATTACGTGCAAGCCTAATTGACGAAAAATAATTGTTGTGTTATGATCAGAGTAACTAGTATGTACCAAATATTATATTTTTGAAGTTCAATATTACAATGTGATTCATTATTCTTTTTAGGGATGCCAGGAAGTGGAAAAACAACAACCATTGTTGCCATGGTCAGAATATTATTGTTATGTGGATGTCGGATATTATTAACCTCGTACACACATTCTGCCATTGATACTCTCCTCATTAAACTAATCAAATATAAGGTAGAAATTTCATTTTTTGTGAAACTTTTCTCATCATGCTTCTCAAGAGGCGTCAATTTTAACCTACTTTTTCTTATCTTGCCATATATAGTTGCTATTTGCTGCTTATTTTGAACAATTTGTGTAATATATATGAAGGATTAAGCACTCATATTAATACTTAGTTAAGTTATAATTTTAAGTTATAGTGTTTTTGTCAGTCATCATACTTTTTCGGTTACATAACTTAAATTCAAATTTGTGGGTATACGTATATGTGTTAAATTATAAATTACCGCTATCATACTTCTTGTAAACATGATAATCCAGCCAATATCATTTTTTTCATTTGCAATCTGAAAAACTGATTTTGGTTAAGCAAATTTTGAGATGCTTATTCCATGTAGTTGGTAGGTAACAATTCTGACCATCGTTCCACAATTGACATTGGCAATATACGAATTTTTTGCTTGGCTAGTGTTGACACTTGACAATCATCAAATTGTTAGAGCCATGGAGTGTAAATAATAAATAAATGGAAAAGATCCGGATTTAATTCCGTTCCGATGTGGCACAATGTATGAAGTTCAAATGTACCAGCACTACTGATTATCTCGTTAAATATTATCCAAAGTACCACGGTAATAATTTAATGTATTCATTGTTGTTTCAGGTGAAGTTTCTACGTCTCGGACGCAAATCACAAATTCATTCATCAATACATCCATTTTCCGAGGAAGAATTGTCAAAAAATATGAAAACTCCCGAACAACTGGACACTCTGTATTCAGAATCAGTAAGTTGTTATTAATTTTTATCGAGATTTAAAATGTGTCAACCCCAGCTCTAGACCTCAGATTGATGGAAATTTCGACTTCCGGCTCCAGGGAATTCAAAATTTTACACAGTCTTGGGAAAGTTTGTAATTTGTCACAAACTTCACAGCCTTATTCATTCGACAGTTTGGAGATTTTCTATATTCATTTCCCACTTTTTGTTCAGAAAATTGTGGCATGTACCTGTCTTGCGGTAACATCTCATGTGATGTTCACTTCACCTGGATCGAGACAATCAACTCGATCAAGTTTCGATGTTTGCATTGTAGATGAAGCTTCACAAATATCACAACCAGCATGTCTTGCACCACTACTTCATGCTGATCGATTTGTATTAGTTGGTGATCACAGACAACTTCCACCACTTGTTCAAAGCAGGAAGGCAAAGTATGAGTTTTAAGTAGTTGTTCAGGTTGCATTTTGGTGCTCCCGTAGTATGTGGACCAAGATGGCGGACACCGGGTCCGGAATGTAGTATGTGTACAAGGTTAGGGTTAGGGCATAACTTCATTATTATTTTCCTCATTCTAGTTCTATTGCGATTTCAAGGACTAGCCAAGTGACTTCCGTAGTATTTGTACCTAAATTATAGCTTAACCCTAACCCTGGTTCGCATACTACGTTCTGGTGTCCGCCATCTTGATTCACATTCTACATGAGTACCGCATTTTGTATATGTGTATATGGTAGTTTAGCATTAATTCATGAAACTCTATGAACTCATTTAGTATGTTATGTATTTGTTTTTCAGATTTATAGGAGCAGACGAGAGTTTATTCCGGAGACTATCACATCATAAATCATCATTATGTGAACTTACCCTACAATATAGAATGAACAAGTAAATTTTGTTTCTTAATTTTCAAACTTGATTTTTTTCTTTTCCTAACTTTTTGGATTTCTTTTCTAATATATTGATCTAACCTATAAGCTGCATGTTGAATACAGGAATGGCCTAATAATAAATAAAATTCAATTTATCCAATATCCATAATCAATTTCATTCCACACAACAATGATTTTGCCACAGTACAGGTAGATTAAACTGTTGAATAAGTAATATGTTGTGTAAAACAGCATTAAAATATTAATTGATTCAGAAGACCTTATACATATACAGTGATACCTGGATAGTCAAATATAATTCGTTCAGGATTGGTATTCGAGCACCGAAACTTTTCAATTCGTTTATGAATTATTTTAATTCATTCCTACGCATTCCAAATAACCCAAAATATTGACAAAATGTGTACCAAAACATCAATAATTATTTATATGTGTTGTTAGAGTATTGAACAAAGCTTAATTTTATGGTTTGTAATATCACAACTTCACCTTGGCCTAGGGATGGGCCGGGATTCGGATCCGGACTCGGATTCGAGTCGAATCCACGCATTTTTTGGACTCGAATTCGATTCCGAGTCCACGTCATTTTTACCGAGTCTATAATCAATTCTGTTTTTACCAATTTACGTCTATATTTGTACTTTTGCCTCTATAAATCTCACTACATACCTTAACGAGTTAAAATTCAAGGTTAAATCTGTAACAATATCCCTCGTGTGTACTATTAACACTCCTAATAAAAGCGACAACAGATATCCAGATAAGATAACGCATGTTAAAAACTATTAATCGCTTATAACAATGATGTTGCGCCAGTCGCCTTCAAACTATCTATCCTATTTGGTACACAATAAAATATGTGTTAGCGCAATATACCTCTTTTAAATCGAGTTTATTACGTGCAATCTTTTCTCTGAAAAGGGAGCAATGAAAAGCTCGGAGAGTTTTTGAACGTTTACATGAACTACTAAATTGCAAGCAGATGTAGGCTACTACATTGTATTCACGACGAGTGGCATTTCTTTACCATTTGCGCACGTGGCATAGTAAATTTAGGGCTAGAAATATCTGGAATTATGGGAAAGCATTGCAGTCAAAAGCTTCATATTTTTCATATTGACATGTATAAATTTCTGGATAGCTGCCCAGAATTGACGCAAGGTGATGGGCTGGAAATCCAGTTCACAGCCAAGGCGCACATCCACGTTTGTATTATGGCCGCCAAAGAAGGGGGAAAATATATTTTTAAGATGATTCAACAGCCATCTTCAGAACTATTGGGCAAAAATATGACCTACGACGTATGTGTGTATTGCGAGCGCACGATGTTGTAGCGTCGCCAAAAACGTGTTTTTCTGTTTTTACATTGTGACGTCACGGACTCGGTGGATTCGATTCGAGTCCTTGACCTATTACTCGGATTCGTCGAATCTCTGTAATGCCGGACTCGTCCCATCCCTACCTTGGCCAAGACTGGCCAAGGCAAACAGTTACTGATCATTTCAAATTTGATTACACTAATTTCTTGTTTCTTTTAGTATAATAATGCAAGTTAGCAACTATGTGACATATGAAGGAAGACTTGAATGTGCTTTGGAATCTGTTGCATCAGCTAGATTGCAATTATCACATTGGAATGAAGTGTCGAACAAAGTGAAATTGTATGAAAATAAAATAATGCCGATGTACGACTATCAGATTCCTGTATCACAATGGCTACTTCATGCACTTCATCCAGAAAAACCTGTGTTATTTTTGGATACCTCAAATGTAAGTTTTTATTATAAAAACTAATTTTATTTGTGTGGAAATGCGGAATGGATACTATGTTTTCTCTGTATGTATCATCATGAATCTGTACCACTTACTGTTACAACTGAAAACAAAATCCGTCAAAACAATCTATTCACATATGGACATCTTGTGTCTGCTTTGGATAAGAATAGAATTTACATATTTATCCCGGGGAAGAGGAAAGCAATTTGAAGTTCATTTTATAACTATGGATAGGCAAGCCACCCATTCGGGACCACCGTCGAGGGGGGCATGAAGACAAAGTAGTTATAACGTTAGACTTCAATGTAGATTATACAAATTTCAGATTGGTTCAAATTTCAGCCCAAAGTAATGCCGAACCAGAAAGATTCCAGTCTTTTTCAAATAAAATTACACTTCGTTTTATATCAGTGGCTGCTTATGTAGACCCTTGTTCAGAGTGATGGATGTGAATGAGCATTGTGTGAGAAAAAAGTGTGGTTAGGTTTTATATTGTATTTGCCAACTCGTTTTCACATAGTTTCAAACAATTTGCAGGCTAGCAATATTTTGAAGTTTGAAACTGATGACTTGTCTTTTTGATCTAGGAGTATTTTAAAATAAAATACAAATTGAATGTGAAATGATCTGATAAGCACGTTTTGTTTCAGTTGCAAAATTTTGAAGAAGAAATTGAAAATGGAATTTGCAATAAAACTGAAGCAGAAATTGTGAAAATTATTGTTGATCACTTGCTGCAGGTATTGAAATCTCTTCTGTATAATGATAACTTTTAAGTTATTTCATGCGTATTATATTTTCTTGTCAGGCTGGTTGTAAACCAAATGATATTGGTATCATTGCACCTTTTCGAAAACAGTTGAAGACACTAGAAGATTCTCTCATGAATGTGGTATCGAGTGAGTATTTCAATTATTACACTACAGCTGATTTGAGGATGTTAGCATAGAATTATTAATACACTCAATACACACCAAAAAGAATATCCATTTCTACAAACTAACCATGAATTGCTAACATCTGCACTGTTTCTAGTGTTGATACACATACTCTACTATACTTACTGTACTTAGAAGTGCAATATTTAGTGTGCCTCAATATTAGCATATCATTTTTTTATATTTAATGCTCTGCCAATTTACATATTGATATTTGCAACATACACACAGAGTAAACCTTATGTTTCATTTTACGAAAATGCTTTCAGTTCAGTAGTTCATAGGCATGTCCAATATTACTTTGCATCCAATGTAATTTACTTTTTGAGCATGTAGCCTAAATAGGATTATGCTTATGAAAATGTTTTATTGTTGCAAGATATAGTGCATTGATCCATTGTTGCATCACAAACTTCTCTATTGCCAAGCGTGAATATCCAACTGTCTTACATCACCCTGTTTTAAATTGATGGGTAAGCCTTGTAACTTTTTTCATCAGAACAACCGGACAAGATTGAGATTAGTACTGTTGATAAATATCAAGGAAGAGATAAGAATGTTATCATTGTTTCATTTGTGAGATGTAGAAAAGGAGATTTAGGAGAAAAGGTAATATGGCTTATTGAAATATTCTTGGGAGATTTGAGCATTATTCATGCTATAATACATTGCAGTGACGAATTGAAGATTATTGGCATTCTATTTTTGTCTGACTATACATGATGCTGAAATGCAATCTGATTGGCATATACACTTAAACTATTAGGACTAGCAAAACAACGCAAACATTTTTGACATCGCACCTAACAACAGTCAATCTTTTTAGAAAGGAGAACTTCTCAGTGATTGGCGAAGATTGAATGTAGCTTTGACTCGTTCAAAGCATAAACTAATACTTATTGGATGCCAGAAAACTCTATCACAATATGAACCTTGCCTAAAACTTCTCAATTATGTGAATGACAATAAAATGCTTCTATCCATATGAAATACCAATATTTTGAAAGAAGCTATCTTAAATGAGCACTGCATGCTAGCATATCTGAAATATGACCTTTTTTCAGTATGGGCCTGGGATCGGCCACATGTAAGTGTTAGCATGTACTTACTCTATATTGGACTATGCTTTGCAGTCCTGATAAACTGCTCAATTTGTCATGGGATTCTGCCTCTTTGGTGCAAATATTTGTATACCTCGGCAACATGTTTGAATAGGTATCTTCACAGTTCTTACAAGAAGACAAGTTGAGCAAAATTTCGTCTTGTTGCACTTTATGATGTTGCAAATATTAAACCATTTCATTTATGAATACATTTTCTTCCACATTGATTACGACCTTTGAGTAGAAATTTCAATAATATGGATCGAAATGGGTACTATATTTTGAATGTGAAGCTTTAATATACACTAATATGCATGCATTCACACAATGGAAAAATAGAAATATTTTATGGCCATTCCCAACACACTGGGTGAAAAGAATTCTTTCAGCACGGTGTCACCAAATCGTTTGGTGCATTCTGTTGGGCGTCCTGCCTTTTCAACTTCGAGGGGTAGTAGAGATTTTGAGTTTGCACAGTTGCAAAAACCTTTTGTTTAAGGATATAGTTAACTCGAATAAGTCTTGTCGTACTTGTGTCTCCCGAAAAATTAAAAAATGGTATTTCAATTTTAAAAGAGCGACACATGTATTTGAACAACGAAAATGTCGATATTTTTTATGTACTAAAGACAGAGAAATATTAAAATGGCGCCAAAGTCTAGTCAAGGCCGTACGAAAGAAATATTGCTGGAATCAAACTGGCCCCCAAGTTTAATATGGCGTGAATCAGTGATAACTGCAAAAACAATGGTATCTGGAAAATGCAAACCATTTCGTATAGTCGAAGAAACGCTCATTATCCGTTTGGTACATTGATTCTTAACCAGCTATTGTGGGCTGGTCACTGCTCCTCAGGTGTTATATGTGCCCAGCACTGTCTTACCAGTGACCGCCATTATTTTTCTACTGATCTTTGGGGCTTTCATTGCCGTATTTGCCCACAAATACCTCGAACTTGGTTGATGCCAATATTTAATATTCACGGGGTTAATTTTCCAATGCTATCAGTTTTGTTCAACCTGGCGACTATGAAATTAACAATTTATGGCAGGTGTTCTTGACTGCATAGCGGTCCCTGTATTTTTCCTGCCGGTCCCAGATGATATTTGGTACCCCACGTGTCGATAGGCGTGTTAGGAATCACTGTTTCGGTAGATTCACTCAATTACCGTGCTTTTTTGACATGTCCAAGAAATAGCGGCACAGGCACCTTTTATTTGGATCATATAATTCTGATCAGTCACATCACCACCAGGGCCATGGAGTTGAAGAGGAAGTTGGCCGGACCACCAGAGCAATTATACTGTTTCAATAATTTTAACCAAACTTGTCTTATTCAATCATTTAAAGCCACTTGGCCAGTCTGTGCTTCCAATTGCCTGATTAAACAGTTACTTTCAGCCACAGTGAAGTAAAACGATTCCCATAACACGTAGTCTGAATTATCGCTAAACATCACAAGAGAACTTTACTACAAAAAAACAAAAAAATTGCGGCATATTTGGAATAAAGTAGTTGCATTGACGCCTATATGATCAAAGCCAAAATAGGCCTATAAATTGGACGAGCACATTTTTGGCAATTTTTTATTCGTTCCTCTATAAATGGCGAATATATATATATCAACAAATGAGCAATATTTCCTTATATGTTGTTTTCAAGTCGAGGTCGTTTCTCTGTTTTCTCTCATCCACGTTTATTTATCATTTCTCAGGGCGACCAGTTGTCGTGAGCAATGCATTTATTTGTGACCATTACTATACACCAACGTGTATTAACCAAACGCTGTAATGGGGTTCTGCTCCTTTGCGGTAGGTACTCATATTTAGGATACAGGATTTATGATTAAGGCTGTACATGTGCGTTATTCCGCTGAAAGAAAATCACCTCGGCAAGGGTTAAAGTGCAAAAGTTCATTCGGGAAGAAATGTTCAAGGGAGCACCATATGTGGTGATAAAAGTAGATACAAATGTCTTCAATATCCATGGGTGCAATACAATGTTCAAATGCACACTTTTTAATAATAATCACATATATATATATATATACTGTAGGCTTTATCATAACCATTAAACATTTAGATCAAGCGAAGGCTTTAGATTTTAATCATTTATTTGAAACAGATGTGGAAGTGTTTTCTTAAAATTGCATATATAGGCTGTATCTCATGAATTGACCATCTAGCTCAGGGGTCGGGAACTCATGGCTCGCGAGCCATATATGGCTCTTTTGGTGACGGCATATGGCTCCCAGAAAAATCTAATATTCTAAGACTAAGCTTACTATTGTTACGAGATTTCAAACACTTTTATAGCCAATTTTGGCAGGAAATTCCCAATACGTTTGAGAACGCGCGCCCAGCACATGTCTATGTTATGTAAGATAATCACCAGACAGGCATTGTGACAAACAAGGGGATTCTGGAACATATATTGTGACATCACAAAGCGATAGAGTTTTAAAAACACTACGGAGATGCCTAAGCGAAAAAGGGTGATGAGTACCGTAGATTTCAACTTGGGCTGCAAGTGAGCAACCGTTCCAAGGCCCGCAGCGACTACATGCAGCATCAGAAATCACATTAAATGTATATTGACATTGTATGTGTTGACTTTTGAGTAAACATTTCAGGCCTGATTAAGTGAAGAAATGTTATATGGCTCGCACGGAAATGCAATTGAAAATATGTATATTTTATGGCTCTCTTGACCAAAAAGGTTCCCGACCCCTGATCTAGCTGTATGATTAAATTACCAATACGTTACGTATCTTCTTTCATCCAAAAACTACAATCGTGACCCTGGTATTGGCATAAAACACACATTGATCAATCTGTTACTGAGGAGCATACATCGGAGTTTATATTTTTGTATTATTTTTGTTAGAACATAAGCTTGACAGAAAATAGGGTGCTCCCGAAGTATGCGAACCAAGATGGCGAACATCGGAACGTAACATGGGTAACAGGTTAGGGTTAGGCGATAATTTTTTTCCAAATTTTCTTATTTTAGTCCTATTATCAGTTCAAAGACTAGCCAAGAGCCTCCCGTAGTATTTATACCTAAAATTATGGCCTAACCCTAACCTAGTACACATATTACATCCCGATATCCGCCATCTTGGTTCGCATACTTCGGGAGCCCCGAAAATAGTATTCTCAAGTTTGTATAGAAACATAACAAATAACAATAAAAAGGGGAAAAAAACGTGGACTCATAAACATGATTCATTCCTTATTATCGAGCCCAAAATATCGACTGAAGAGATGAACAGAGACAGGAAAAAGTTGAGCTATATTATGTAAGACAAAAAACTTAGCTTGAAAGATCACATATCCAATACTGGCAAAACTTCACTTTTTGAAACCGTGTAGCGCATTTTCCCAGGGAATGCATTATGAAGAATTAAGTGTAAAATTACGTAATTTTACAGTCTTATCTCTTTCGGGTTTTTTTTCGCAACTTTGTTACAGAGTGGAAATACAGATAGCCTACTGCACTAACCCCCAGTTCGGAAATATTCAGTTATATTCTATCTAGGTTATGACTGCTTGCGTACTATGTAACGGAACAACCATATTCGAAGTTGTATTAGGGTACCATGTGCACAGCTGGATAAATAATGATATGTTACAATATTTACAAAGATATCTGGACTATGGTTGACTAACTAAATTCAAAGAAAACTATTTGAGGATTGCTTTAATAAAACTAGGAGCTGTTGGACCGTCGTCGCTTTCTGTCCAATTCTCCATCATACTTCTCCATCTACAGAATTCACTTGCATCTCGGTCAAAAGTCGTTCGAAGTTTCAAAATTGCAAACGGAACCAACTTCGCTGTGTGCTTAGGAGATGACGATGGCGTTGTATCTTTTTCATTCTTGTCCGCGGGTTCTTGATTTGATAATTCCATGTTTGGTTGAGTTAGTGGCAGATTGAAGGTCTGTTGTACTTTTGTACCAGGAGATCTAAAAGTAGAAATGTAAAACTGACGAATAGTCATTGAGGCAGCCAGTCAGTAGTTTATTTTATCACATGCCGAAAGCACACAATGGGCGAACACAGTTAAGAAAGATAAGAAAAAAATACGTTTTAGTGTGAAAGGAGATGCGATAACCCAGAGATGGTTATCGAGCAGCGTCACCTATGAGGGAGTGAGTCTAATATTAAATCATACCGAGAAAAAGTCAAGTCGAACATCAAATACTAACAAAAGCCAGGCTTGGAGACACATTTAAGCGACCCGGTATCCCGGTGTCATTCTAGTTAATAGGAAAAAGCGCCTGCAGACACCACGTATGCATAGAGTGAAAACCCATGCAAAACAACTCACGATTGCTGCTGTAATCCGTCAAGTTTGCACATCGGTAGAAAACATTCTCCTTCTAAATCATTCTTTCCAATGACATCATGATCAAGAACAGTAAAAGCGATCATTGTACCGTCTTGCTGTGCATCTTCGCGATTAACTTTAAACGAAAAACTCTCTCCTTCGAATATTGGGTTGAGTGTTTTCTTTTTGTGAAGCGTTTGAACTTGTCTATGTGTAGGAAACATCATCCTGGGCATTAATCTGAAAACGCAAGAAAGCTGACTATATTTAATTTATTCGTTGAGCAGAAAAGTATTACGTCGTGAGTAAATATTTACGTTAACTGCACAAAAGGATCACTCAGGCCATTTATATCTCGCGGTACCAGGTTTTCAGCACTGATTATATCAACTTTTATTTCCATTGCTTTCGTATCATACCAAGCACAGACATTGAGTGTCCCATACGACGAAGATTGAAGAGATTCCTGTTCTTCATACATCTACGAAAATATAAGTTAAGCATGTTTAAAATTTTCAGTACTACATTTTGCCCATAATATATAGTATATTTTCTTTCATATTTTCTCAGTCCAACCAGCCAATCCTGGCTGGCTAAGTGTTCATTTTGAACCAGAATTTGGAGTACAATGCTACACCGTATTTTTTGTATATACATGTAATGTAAATATTGTAACCAGTGGTGGGATTTCAAGAACAGGTTCTCTTTTGTATCGGGCCATGTACCAACGGGTTCCCTCAATTCAGAAAATATATGTATATTACCATACGTAGCTGCACTAAAATGACACGATCAACATAAATCTAATTCATAACGTTCGGAACATCAGATTTTACGTTAGTCAGCTGCGTTGTACGAGACTAATTTTCGTGGGTCGTCTAATATTTAAAACAAGAACGGATTGCGCTGATTATCACAAATTCCAAGAACTGATCTTTGAATTACCCCACTGATTACAACAATATACATTACAAGATAGTAGACGTACCTGTGCAAGGTACAGTCTCATCAAATCTTGTGATGAAGCACTTCTCATTTTTAACTCTGCATTTACAACGATGTATTCATCAACGGAGAACATGTCTTTCAATTTCATTCCCTCGTCTTCAGCATTGAAAAAGGGAGTGAGATGTCCTTGCAAAATATATCTAAATTGACCAGGGAATTGGGTAAGTTACTGACCGCACTTAGCTACAAATTAAATCAAAAGATATTACTTTGTTTTTTTTTTGTCGCCGAGGTCATTTCACAATATTTGCTACATGGTATAGTAATAGCCTACAACGCTTTCAAACCAATTTAATACAACATTGGCTTATAAAATGTAGAATGGCTTGATAAACTAAATATCCATGGACTTCCCAATCTAAAAATTTGTGCCTCATATTCGCAGAGGTTATTAAGGTGATTGATGTATTCTAGTATAAAACTTACTTTGCCTGCGAAAATAGATACGGTTTTTGAAATTTGTATTTCACAAGCACAATCTCTTGTAAGCTCCTCAAACAGACTTTCCATAGAACGCTGAGCAATATTTGGAAATTTGACTGAAAAGGAAAATAATGTACTTTGAGTAGTTTGCTATAGCTTGGCCCACATAACGTCTAATGATCCATCGACAGTGAAGCCCGTCGTGCTGGCAAATATTTATATATATACTTATGGTTAACATACACAAGTAATGGTATTCCCGTAGTGTGTGTACCAGGTTAGGGTTAGGCCATTATTTTATTCTGATTTTTCTATTTTTGTTCTATTATGAGTTAGAGGACTGTTTGTGTTAGCCAAGTGAATATACCCCATGCCCATAGGTTTCAGCCCCTTTACACAACTTGATGTAAAGTAGGCGAACAAAATTAGTTCCCTTCTTATTGGTACACACACTTCTGGAGCGCTCAATTAATCACAAACTAAACATTTACGGTAAACATTTTTTTCTTTCCCATCCATCAAATTGTCCCATTAACTTCAAAAGATTAAAAACACTAAAATTGTTTTGAATTATCATAATACCACAATGAAAACATTTCAAATTCGCTGACATCACGGCATTCGAGTCAACCGGAAGAATGATTTCATATATATTGTGGGTCAGATAAATAAAGGTATTATTTCATCAATGAAAAGTTTTAGTGAGTATGCTTACGTCACAAAGCCATTCTTTTAAAGTTATAATATTCGTTGTTAAATATTGCATGAGAGGTCCTGCAGCATCTTCGGCAAGATTTTGCCATTCTTCTCTATTCAGATCATAGTCAGAATCATGCCCATTCAAAGTCGTACCATCTTTATGCTTCGGCGTGACGGACAAAATACTCTGCGTAAACTCTTGTATGTATTTCTTTATATCAGTCTGAAAACATGATGTAGCATAGATTTGCGAAATGACTGGTGTAATGATTTCACGTGTGGAAATGATCACAAATGATATTCAAACCAGAGAGTAAAAAGGCATGCAGAATTTTTGCTAATAAACCAGTAATTTCTGCTGTTATTAATTAGAAAGTTAATAGATTTTTTTTTAATTTTCAGTATGTATGTATCTATATTGGTATTTGTATTAAACTCCTTATTTATTTAACTTACTTCCATTTTTTTACCAACTACAGATGTCACTTCCATAATTTTTCTCCGCATTCCAACATTTGCATTTCGCACCAAAGATTGGAAGGAAGCCATCAATTTCTCACCCGTAGGCCCTTCATCCACTTCATCTAAAATAAAAATACGTGTTACAATTTAAAGTTTTGCATTTTATCGGTGGGAAAATTCAATTACAACGTTATAATCAACAATGATTAAGATATTTTCTTCTGATAGCTTCATTATTATGTAAAACATACTTATTTTCCTTGCTAGATCGTCAATTTTCATATTGTGTAGAACGCTGTCCAAAAACATGTTCACTTTCTGCGAAATAAATAGAATACTTTGTATATATGAATTGATTTATCTATTTATATATTCACAGTCTTTCTTCTTTTTCACCTCAAGATTATTTAAAGCAAAACAAAGCTCTTCAGTGACGTCAAATTGACCTTCGTCATCAAAATATCCAACAGCTTTGAGTTTGTCATGAACAAGATCGGCGTATAATTCAGCGCCATTTGATATATCTTCAGCGATTCGCGTGGCAATTAAAAATCCATCCATTAGGTCGGGCCATTTGATTCGCAGCCAGAAAGTTACCACGTGCTGAAAACATGGATTGCAAAGTTAATTATGGAACCCCATTATGTGGAAATAAAAACTCTCATTATGAGCCATTTTCCACTTTCATCACTAATCGTTATAAAACCTATATTAACTGATTTCGAACATTCCGATGTAGCCCCCTGAATTTATTCATTTTCGATGCTCCAATAACTATAAATGCACCAACAAATCAACAGCCATTTTAACATTGAGCTAGCAATTCACGTTACTCAAATTACGCTCGACTTTACAAAATTTGTTTAACAGTACAAAAATACTTATCGAATCTAAACATGCAATCGCATCGACTGCAGATGAGCTGTGTTTAACAATATCGTCCATTCTTTGAACTTTATCTAGTTGAACAGCTGCGGTTAGACGTAGGACAGTTCTGCCTCTGGACATCTGCAACCATCGTAAAATTGTTGGGCGAAACCATTCGTGAAACCCTGAAATAAAAGGAACAATAATGCACGACTTGGCGAGAGTAAGGAGAATTGGATAATTTGTACTGGTGGAGAGATGCAGGTATTTACATGAATGTCGCATGTCATTTCGTCAGAAAAACATTATCCTTGAACGACTCGACAAATATTTGTCGTTCAGCCATTATGGCATTTAAATGATTGCTTACGCAATGCCAACAAGGACCAACTGATATGAATGGTTTGAAAATAGTTTTTAAGTACAAACCTTTCAAGGCATCAATGTGATTGATAACTTTTTCTTCGCCATTAGTAAGCTGGTTCATCGACATTTCGCTGTATTTATCTGATGTAAAATATAATTAAATTTTTACTTATGGAATAATATACCCTAGTTGTGTTAGAGACTCAGTGGTTCCCAACCTTTCTACCCTCGCGGACCGGCAAAAAATTGAAATGACCGGAGCAGAGAAAAATAACATATATTTGCGTAATATAATGCAATGTCGGGCAGTCAGTATGCTTCTGAACGAAAATGGCACACTTAAAAACATTTCACACGAAGAAAAACTGTCAAATAATGTGCCGGCAAAAAATTGGAATGGGTGAAAATAAAATAATGCCATATAGTGCTGGGCACTCAATACGCGTAAGAAAGGAACACATAAAACATTCCATATAAAAAAACCTGCACGTGCCAGGTCATGTGGCAATACAATTAACTCTAGTGAGAATTTTGCTGCTGTTTCGTTTTCAATATAGGATTGCAAACGACGCCCCAAAGAAGTTTATGCAAGACGTAGCTCTCTCTGCAGTGGAGTGCAGCCGATTTCTTTGCTTCGTTTTAATTAAAGCTAGTGATGAAAATGTTTTTTCGCGTAACGCATAAGTAACTAGTTGAAAATACGGTTTGAACAGTTTGATTGCTCGATTACTTAGCGATGGGTATTCGTTATCAAAAGATATCCAAAATTGTGACAATGATTATTTTTTTTAATTCTGGACTGTAAAGTAGGATTACAATTTGAAGCAAACTTTTTTTCGTCGGGTTTATTCTATTCCTTCTGCAGTTGACCGACGCCTCAAGCGAAATGAATTTACATTACAATGACAAAGTCGTCGGTAACCTGGCACCAGGCTAAAAATCCCACCGTGTCTGCTCAAAATACTGGAAAAGATCTTTGTGGCCCATGCTCCTTTGCGCGTCTCGTGAGTCGTGACTCGTAACCCCTACAGGGTCGCAACAAGTTCATATCTCACTGGAATATTATAATGTTCTCCACTGTTTCCTGGTTTAAACAAAGAAATATGCATAACGTTTTATATGGATGTCATATTAATCAGGAAAAGCACGCAGAATAGGGAAAGCACGCGTGCCGATTTTTAGGTTTCTGAATTTTGCGAGATTTGATGGAGCGCATTCGCGATGAATCGGAGCCGAAAAAAGCGAAAAGTGTGATTACTCGGCGCGAAGATGTCGCGAAAAACGTCGCAATATGACGGCGAAAGAGAAATTGCGTAATAAACCAACGCAACCTCGTCCTTGGTAAAGCAATTGAGACGGCATAAAAACAACAAAATTTCGCGCGGACCAGCAAAAAAGATTCGCGGACCGGCGGCTGGGAACCACTGTGTTAGATGATAAGCCTGATCTCGTTATCGGAAAATTAAAATCTTGCCATTGGTTTTTCCTCCTTCAAGTAGTTGATTCATAAATTCAGAAAAATCTCTTAAACTCAGATAGAGTTGAAACATTGAAGTACTTTGGTCCGAAGATTCTTCTTCGACGGGATCTAAGATAAGAGAAATATTCATATTAAAATTTTGGAAAACGTGGAGAACACCAAAGACAAAACAGTGCCGAAACATCTGCTAAATGGGGAATTTTGACTGAATCTTATGTATCTATGCATTTTTATAGTTCAGTTGTTTGTCTTTTTGATCAAAAAATTCATTAAGTTAATAAAAATTTATACAAGCCTTCACAAGTTAACTGCCTCAAAACAACAAGAAGTGGAATTACCCGATACTGCATTTATGGCATTGTTGACTTTGTATAAAATATCTTTCATATCTTCTGCTAGCTTTGTGCCTATTGCTCCCAATACAACAGCCATGTAGTCGATTTTTAGAACCTTCTTGAAAACAAGATGATAATACTGTCGTCCATTCATCAGAGCGGTGTGGATATCATCAACAAGTTTCACAAGTCCAGCGACGTTGTATTCCACAATGGGGTCATCTGACGATTATTATTTCAGTTAATACACACTAGACCAAAGAGTATGACAAAGTCTAAAATAGAGCAATACCATATTTATGACCTAAATAAACATGAATTTTATCTGATTACACTACAAATAGTTTTTTCATCACGTACTACAGTCTATTATTACCGTGACAAACGGGGTATGAAGCATAGCATACTGTACTGATAATGCAGAAATAAATTGACCTTTTTTACGACATTGTATTGTAGCTGTACTATATACGAGTAAAGTTTTCGTATTATTCAAATTACTTACCTTCGTCCAAATTGGCTACATTGGCAGATATAACTTTATGATCCAAGCATAAATCTTTGTACATTTTTGACATAGAACTTCTCAAGGACATGGATATATCTTTGCTTATATCACCGGATCCAAACATTGTCGTATCAACCAACTTTGCTGTGAGATATACTTTCATCTCTCGAAGCGTTTTCAAACAAATGAGAAGATCACCAAGCCGTATTATAGTATCGTTCTGAAGTGAATAATATTTATGTTTTATTTTTCGTTTTTAATTTCTTTTTGAATTACTGTACATTCCCTTGCTGTATAGTTATGAATGTTTTTCCGGCAATTTATTTTGGAAGCGATATCAGCTTACTGTGAAAGCTTTATTGTAATCAATTCTGCATGACTATTAAAACCAAATCATATTACGCTTGATCGCGTCTACACTCATTCATATAATTAATTACCTTTATAATAATATAATTTGATAAATGAGTGTTCTAATCAATATTAAAGAGATTTATAGCATAACGACCCATACATTATGAAGTCTTCTGTTTGGTTGAATATATGGTTAATTGAATCAGTTTTTTTGTTCGAATCTCGCAAACCTCTTTTATGGGATACACAGCACGATGATTTTCAATTTTTCCGTGGCAATGGCGTAAAAAGTTGTCAAATGATCGTGGAAGCATTTCAAACGTGAATATTTCCGGATCTTCACCGGGTCCGGCTAATGGACGAAGAGGTCGGAAGATTTCTTTGTCTGTCAGCAAACAGAGAATAATAAGCATTGATGCATATTTTCATAATTTCATTATTTTATCAAAATTTGCATAAATATTAAATAAGCTCTAATAATACAAACAACAATAATATCATGATGTAAACCGCACTCAAAACGGTTGTTGATAAGTTACAATATGCGCCCACTACGATTATGATTACTCTCCAGTTTATTACCTTTTCCTTCATATCGAGATTCTACTTCTTTTAGAATGGATGTCATACATTTCATCTGGATTCCGTCTGGCATCTATGAAAAGAATCAACAGTTAGTTGTATTCTTCGTTTTTTAAATTTCATTGATCAGTATCATACAACTAGATTAACTAAGTGCGCTTGTTGAATGTGTCCAATTACAGATTGTTACCACCAGTGTTTCGGGAACTGATGTCACCTTGTGATAGGCTCAACCAATATTCACATTTAATAATGTCTTTTCCCGAATTGTAGACGTTCTCTAATTTTGGACGTTAAACATTCGGCGGGCAATTGTCTTTGCCTTAAGAATTTTAAAACGACTGTATTCAAATTGTTTTGCAGGATCGAAATCCTAAGCCGACCAGCCTTTATGTTACATATTTGCCATACTTTGGTGGATTCACCTGAACGTGTTCGATGCAGTAAATTTCCCATTTTGCGATAGCGCAAGACAATCGATTCATTTTTCTTTGCAACTCAAATTCTCTCAGCAAAGTTTCATCAACATTTTGCAATTGTCCGTCCCAGCCATCAAGTTTTGAATTCTGACAACAAAACTTGAAAACTAGAAATTGACGTAAGTAAACAACAATCGATAGCTATTATTCGTTTTCTCCATCTAATAGTGAGTAAGAAGCTATTTCTAACATATAAAATCTCGTTTTAATGTTAAGTCTTATTGTCGAAATCCCCCCTCTCTGTTCACACTGTGTATCGAGTTCATGTCACATTTACTTCAACGTGACACATCCGAGAATCAAAATATTTCACCAAAAATAGATATGTTTCTGAATACATGTTGCCAATTCTGAGCTTTTTGTTCATCGATATACTGTATATCCCGCCGAAATCTGCTTGCAGTGAAGATCAAATTCCTAATTTTCATTTTTATCCATCTTCACTGGAGTTTTGGAATCTTTGAAAAAAAAACATGTTGAATTTGAACAAACCTCATCTTCGCTGATAAGATCTTTGTAAATACTGTGTCTTCCGTTGACTATCAGTGTCATCATCCCTCCGTATATTATCTCGTTTGAAATTTCATTTTTTAGTCGTCGTCCATTGATCTGGATGGATGATTTCGATTTTCCCGGATGACTCGATTCTGCCATTAACATGTGAGGACAAATTACCCTCAGTCCAATCTTTAGTCGGCCAGAAATTCTCTGAAGTAAAATTTTAGCGGTGATGACAGTTTACAAGATGGTTTTTTAATTTTCTTCTATATAGTATCTTATCCACTGAAAATGAATACACATTTTTAAGTGTTTTAGTCAGTGGAGCGGCAGTCTAAACTCTAAGTCATTCCCTTCTAAGACTGAAAATGGTGCTGATTCTGTGAATATCAACCTATCAAGGTATAATTAGAATAACAGACTTTTTGATGATGCATTCTTTCAATGTAAGGGATGGTGAAAATGTGCCTCACCTGCAGTGGTCCATTGGCTCGTAAAGTATACCATTTGTCAATACCTTCCAGAGGAATATTCTTCAAGGGTATGGAACTGTAACCCATAAAATCGTCGCGGGTATCTTTTCTGTGCGACATAGTCTGTGCGACTTCTTTCACGTATCTGGTAATTTGGGTTACAGTATTATAAACGGTTCTATTACATTTGAACCCACGTACAGTTGAACCCATGACAATTGCACCTGTATGCTATTGCACCTATGGATTTTTTTTTTGTTTTTCGGATAGTTGAACCCATACTAACCCTAACCCATGGGTTTTAGCACCCGAATATAGATTGAACCCGTGGATATACGCATGGGTTCAAATGCACGGTCACCGATATAAACTTACTCCGGCTATATATTTACGACTGTTTTTACAGGAACCTCAGGTGCAATGCGAATCTTTGAAATCAAAGTGACACCGAAATCTGATAAACTCGATTTCTTTTTAAATTTTCACAAAAAGTGCGAACTGTGTGGCGAGGTTTAGATAGTGGTTACGCTGGGCTCACGTAATGTTGAACGTAATTTTGAGTAAGTCATAAATGGTATCAAAAACTTTTAAAAGCACTGTTAATTCGAACAACTATAACTATTCTCTTCTAGTGGCAATACCTTCAAAAAATAAGTTCGTGTATGTGGAATTAGCAGAAACATTGGCCAGCCGATTTTATGTTCACGTTTACAAACTTATTATCATATTTCATATTCACATGTTTCATTTTACGAAATAGTCGACCTTGGTTAGCATCGGTTGCCTTAATCCGACCTCGTAGGGGATAGATCAGAATTATTAAGATATGCCGTTTCAAACATTCAGGCTAATATTGTTAGATGCAAACTGACCTTCCAACTCCCCGAACCCCTTTGACGTCTTTTAAAGCTCCGATGGCAGAAGTTACGCTTTCTTCGTCATCGTGATCCCAAACTTGAATGTGTAAGTATGTGTTTTCGATTTGTTCCCTTTTTATTGGAATCTCAAGGCATTCGTTCCATTCCGGGTTGATGTTTTTCATTTGTACTGTTGTAACATACCGTGCAACATGTTTCTTGGATTGTAAATTGGCGAAAAGGTCACTGGGTTCCAATCCCATTACGCAATAAGGATCTGAAGTGCCGGAAACATCTTTTGGTGCAAGATTTTGAGCTCTGTGGACTCTGACTTCTAACACACATTTTTCAGACTGGATGACTTCGCTCGGATGCGGATTGCTTCCTAGATCCGTCTCCAAGAACAAATTACTAGCATATTGGTGCAAATGTTCATTTGGAACCGACCCTGCTTGGCTTTCGATTCGATTATCTATGGTGTCGATAACGTGGTCATAAATCACGTTACGAAAATGATCCTCGCTGTTAACTTTAACATTGTGTTTGTGAATGAATTCCTGCAATGGGTTAAAAAGCTCCATCGGGGACGTTGCGGACATTGTCATCGAAAGACGCGAGAAGGATTCCAGCTGACCTTCAGTGTCAGAAATCAGCCTATGAGAATAATCAATGTAGTTTGAATCACCACATTTATATCTTATAGTAATGTCTTATTAAAATTTAAAATAAAAACAAAACTTTTACGGTCAACATTATACCTTTCGCTAAAAACAATATTTTGAATAAGCTAGTTCTGATCGTATTTTGACTTTCTACTTTGGACCATTACTGCGTTGAATACTCTCTCAATTTCAATTTTTCAAAGTGAAGCGTTCGGTAAAACTTCCGCCTTCGTGCGAATGAATTAGGTGAGTCACTTGGTACTATTACAGTGCCCGTGACGACATTCCGATTTAGGATATTGGGCTTCATGTGACATAATTTACTCTACCTTCTCCATACCACACTGAACACCAAATTCGTTGTCAAATGACGAATGAACTTTTTTCTAATTGCTGCGAAACTTCTAAGTGTTACGTCACTGTAGTAATAATAGTGAAAATCTCAGGAGGCTCAGCTATCACCATTAATTTTACAAGACATTTAGGATTAAAAGTATCCCTCAATAGAGTCGCGACCTAACTTATGGGGTGATAATTTACACATGAACTGCACCGTACACTGACATTGCTGAGTGACTGTTTGCTCAAGGTTTGCCAAACAAAACTCCAAACAAAAAAAGTATTTCTCTTATGTATGCGTTACCCCAATTTACCCCTTTTCAGTCTCAATAGTACGCGAATATCACGCACGAGATAAGTCACTGGAATTAGTAACACGGCCTTCTTAGAATGAAGATTTGTGCTGTGTTTCTGACAAACCAAATCTCACAGTTAGGGAATTGCAGCAGAGTGACATAATTTTGAACAAAGAAAAATAAGAAATTCTCACGAAATTTACGCTGCTAACGCACGCCGCAAGATGCACTTGCTACAGTCGTGATTAGATCTGTTTGCGCCCTTTTTCAAAATATTCTAAAAGGCACTATACTTTTTCAAACTTTCCCAAACAAGAATTTCGCAGCAGTACTGAGCAGAAATAAGACACGGTTGTAACTAGAATATGTCATGACAGGGCTTATTGATTATGACTTCCTGTCTAAACCTCGCTTTGGCATGAAAACATAACGACGGCACTCGTTGAATTGCATCATATTCGAAAGTCCTCATAACACATCTTATAATAACATTTAAATGAGCTGTCACATCCTTTATATGAATTACACTAGTTTCTAATATGTCAGCCACCGATTCTTGCTCCAAACTAAGAGGTATTAATCATCTTGTTAACTTGTTATTATTTAATATATTCATTTCTATTTGGGTTTTCGCACGGTTTTTATAGAATGACCAATCAATAAAACGTTTAGTCTACCTTTCAGCATCACTTTTTTTTTAATAAATTTACCCGACAGTCAGTATTGCAAATGTATTATATTATAATCCCAGGTCTGTCTCATTCACGTATAGATTACTCTCCGGCAACGAAGTAACGAATAAAAATAATTTCCAATATAGATGGCATTGTTTGAAAAATAGCGTCTCATCATTATGCTTTCTCAGTAACTATAATTCAGTACAGAATTTACCTCTTATTTCCCTTAAAGTCTAATAACTTCTAAATGTATCATTTTCCTATTATATTGAAGGTTCGTCAGTTTGTTGCAAATTCGTTATACAAATTCACACATTTTTTTCGAAACAGAGTAAACGTTTCGATATTTATTATCAAAAATGGAGGCTAAAAACAGGTAATACGCCATCTAATTAAACAGATATCCGAACATTGAGAACAGCAATCGTGCTTATATTAGGAGGATTCAAAATCGAACCAAACTATATATATATATATTTAGTTCAATATATACTCAATGCAGTCACTTGCGGTAGGGTGTATATTGTCTACCACGTCGCAATGAACAGTAAAAGCCCGCGATAATACACTAAGTTTCGTTTTTTTATTTCTATTTTACCGCTTTCCTTCAATGCTTAGTCTATGGACGCGTCCAATCAAAGTCGACTACCCGGTAGCCACCTTGGGGGTAGATCTACGCCTAAAAATTCGCACTATCGCAATAGTATAATGTAACTCCAATCTGCTGCCTCATGTCAATGCCTAATTTTATCTTAAGCTAATACTATACAATTCGAAATCATGCGCTACAATCCATCTTTAGGAAGGGAGTATGGGCCATCGACGTTACCTTACAACTGAAACGACGTTCAGACTAAATATACTCGTCGAATCACTAAACCGACTTCTTAGTATTCATCGCTTGAGCTGAGCTATTGTTTGCTCTATACGTATTCAGACTTAGTTGTTGAAGGGCACGCGCTAAATTCAGAGCGATAATGGAAGGTAAATACAAAATCAGAATAAAATTCAATATGATCAGCATTAAATATTAAAGACTGAACAACATGCACCCAAGAAATTGTTCGACCATGATCTTACTTTTCAATTTATGAGCTCCAAACCAAACAATTTTTTATCAGAATTTTTCAGAAACGTGCAGGTTTTTCAAAAAAAAAAAAAATTTGATAAATATACAAACGTTAAAAAAATGCGCGCCAAAGGCTCATCACAATAATGGAGTGCAATCACTTTTAGATGTAACAATTCTCATCTGGCGTCGGGCTCAAGTATTTTTAATGGCATTTCAAAAAGCGCGCTTTAAGGACGAAGAACTTGTTACCTGATTCTCAACACAACGACTCCGAGACTATAAATCAATTCCAATTCATTCAGCTTTATACACTCCAATACGTGCCACACTGTTTGTCGTTAAATAGTTCACAACGCCCCTCTAATTTTACGCCTCATCTATACAGCGCTACAATAAGCGTGAAGGGTAAAGAACGTTTAATTCGAATATACTTCTGGAATCACGAAACCAAATTAACGTATTATTCACTTGAGTTGCGCTCTTTGTGTACTCTATTCCGTATTCAAACTTAGATATAAAGAACACAAGCTTAACGCTAAAGATAATGAAAGGTAAATAAGAGAAAAAATAATATAATTTTCACAATATGTACGATACAAAAATGAACACTATTTTATTAATACGATTAATATAATTATTAATATATGTAATAAGTGTTACGAACATAAATCTAATCAAGATGCACTTTGTGAATAAGATTATATGCGTCTCATGTCTATTTTTATTAGTCTCGAGTCCCTTTTCAGAATATCCTGAAGCCCAAATGACAATTTCAAATATCCTGATAGCTACTGCAAAGCGAGATATTTGAATGACAATAAGGTGATATAATATATTACTATAATATATATAATAATAATATAATAATAATATATAATATAATATATATAATATATTATATATTATATAATATAATATATAATAATATAATATATATAATATAATAATAATAATAATAATATAATATAATACTATAATCATGGGAACTCTACTCCGTATGCGCTGTAACAAAATGACGGGTTTGTATGACGAATAATAAGGTAACAGAAAGGATGTACGTCGGAGACAAGGTTGTGACGCGCCGGGTTAAAATTTGAAATATTCGAAAAGTAATTTAGGGACCATTTTATAATAGGTGAATTCGCTGGCCGGTATAATTCATTTCCCAATGCATAGAAAATGCTTGTAAATTTATCCAATTTTAGGAGGCGACATTGGGGTATAAAATGTTGTGATATTAATGTTATTATATTTTATTTTGTAAAGATTGCTAATATTGGATATTTTCAACTCGTTCCAATCCAATAAACTTGATATAACCGGAAGATTTATTTGTAACATTATCGTTACAGTTACAAATTAATTTCGTTGTTTCATGTTGTTTTATGTATCAGCGATGGTAGAAGTAAATGAAAATTTCCAAATTATTTATTTTATACACAAACATAGTCGAAACACATTATCTATTTCAATGAATAAAATCTACTTCAGCTTACTGAATGAGAAAACGCAGAATTTTCAAGTGTTATTTGTTGTGCTGACCTGATATATGCATTATTTGGAAGCAACGTTAAAAAGTGTATTCATTACCCATTATAAATCTAACATTATTCTATTAACGCACAATAAACATGGATGAATGGTCTATTCTCCGGGCTATCCGTCTTACCATTATACATGCTACGTATGGTATACTGTGTAAGCTTACTGAATGAGAAAACGCAGAATTTTCAAGTTTTCTTTGTTGTGCTGACTCGATATATGCATTATTTGGAAGCAACGTTAAAAAGTGTATTCATTACCCATTATAAATCTAACATTATTCTCTTAACGCACAATAAACATGGATGAATGGTCTATTCTCCGGGCTATCCGTCTTACCATTATACATGCTACGTATGATATACTGTGTATGATGCAACAAGCATTTTTGGACTAACAGTGAATTATTGACCTGTCTAGAATCGTGCATTTTGAACGTGAATTGACCTGAGCAATTGATTTCTGACACCGGACTCAGAAAGGAAGCTAGGAAAAGGAATTTGAATAAAATTGCTGGGTGCGCCCCTAGTATTCGTACCAAAATGGCGCACAACCTTAACATATTATGTGTACAAGGTTAGGGTTAGAAGGTTGTGAGCCATCTTGGTACGAATACTACGGAAGCGCCAATTGCTGAGCATGCGACATATTGAAATTGTTTTTCGTTCCGTTGGATGTAGTTTTGTGTCGTTATTGTTTCTACTCAGTTTTAACCAATAGTGAATCTATTACTGTATAGGTATTCCAGCATATACCATTCACATGAAAATATAATGATTGACAACAGAATCGATATTTCTAATAGATTGGTTTGATTTTGGGGTATCAAAAAACGCAATCAAATTATTTGCAGTTTTTCGTGTTATACTTTGGTGTCCTTTAGTTTGCATTTTCAAATCAAAAAATTACTATCAGCTCATTTTACATCTTTGTAACAACTATCAAAGAAATATCGCATAAAATCTGAACACCTTTTCAAGAACATATTAAATACTTTCACAAATTGCGCAGCGTAGACTATTAACTAAATGTATATTAAGATATAAACGATAGTTGTCAAATTCTCGCGAACAATTTGTGCAATACTGTCACCCTGAGGCTTCTTCCGGCATACAGTATTTACTTTTAAACAAATACACCAGCTTGGCGCTTTTTGATATACCGCCGCGTAACCCTCTCTTGGAGGTCAGGACCCAAATGATTGTTAATAAAAATGAGAAACACTCTCGCGGTTTACTTGTAATATTTATTTTATACCAATTGATTTTAAATTTATCAAAGGGTAAATCTCGAGCTTTTATTTTAATGTTAAGTTGTAAAATCCGACTCATTTGTCAAACGTTTTTTTAAGCAAAGTTATGTTGATCAGTTTAGCCTCACTTACATACAGTGATTTTATAACTGATATACCAATATAGAGTGAATAATTAAATAACTGAAAGAACCGCGGTATACAAAACTTTACGTATGCTCAAAGGCCCCGTTAAGTTTTAATAAAACTGCATCCGACTATATAACAATATTTTACGTATATATAAGACTGTTCGGAAATTGGAAAATCGTATGTTCGCACGATTACGTTGCCAATTAAAATAATTCGAATCCAATATGTAAACATTGTTTAAGTGTTGAACAATAAAAATAATACTTAAACAATACTGGTACTAATAAATTAATTAAGACAAAACATCAATAAAGCTAAACAAATTACAAATTTATTAGTAGTAATCTATTTTAAAGGTTTTTAAACTGACAAGCAGTTATCCTATCAGTAATCTATCGAAGAAGCCCTAAACTAGCGATTTGAAACAACATTGTTTCCATGAACAACTATATCTATCGCTAAAACATTTAATTAAAAAACATCATACGTTTCATTTCGTCTCCTGTCAAAGGATTTTCTGAAATGTTTCGTGAGACTTGGACAAACCAGTGAAGAACAACATGAGCGAGACTTCTTCAGCATATTACATCTGACCTTCCTCAATATTTACATTAGTTTTGTATTTTCAGAAAGTGCTTGGTTAATTTTATTTAAAAAAAAATACTCTGAAACTTATTACCATTGTTACGCCACAAATAAGTATTTTATTGTTTTAATTTAAAAAAAAATCCATTTCGTTTTGATGCAATGACAAATTTCAAAAATGAATAATCTTCAGAATGTTTATAATATGACTAGTTTGTTCACTATAAACACTGCATTATATGATTTATATTTTGCACTAACGTGAAATAATTAGCTTTGTTTATATTGGCTTTGCGTACCGCGCATTTATGCAAATACCTTTGTTTTACGTATTAGGGTTTTGAAAATTTCACTCAGATTAAGATATTTATTTTTATTTTCGTCATGCAAAAAACAATGCGCGATATGAAAAATGAATAAATAATATAATGTAACAAAATGACAAACAGATATCGGCTTGTTGCAGTTGACGCGGGGTCGCGAAAAGACTCGGAGAGTCATCTAGTCCGTGATTCCCAAAGTGGGCGATGTCGCCCCCCGGTGGGCGAAAACGATACAGAGGGGGACGAAAAAGTCAAAGGGGGCGATTTCGCGAAACCTGTTTTTGCTCGGCGCATCGTGCACTTGATTACTGTACTCTACGTGCTTTCGTAGGTTTGAATCACGTGGGCGATGTCACACGCGAAAGGATTGCTGGACTCGTCTTCGCAGTAAGGGTAGTTTGCGTATCCCAGTGGTCGGGAAATCTGTAGTAATCTGGCCCGGGACGCTTCACTGAATGGACCTTTCCCGACCTTTGACCCCGAAAAATTCTCCCCATACTTTACCATTCTGAAATTTTCGATGCTTATTTTAGAAGTGGTTTTGCGAGTTGTTGGCTATAAAATACAGTTTTTATTACAAACTATCATTCTAATTCATACCATTCAACAATCTGTTTTTTAAAAGTACCGGTAGAGAATTTTAGCCCAATCTATCACAGCTATTTCTACACTAATTTTTGATTACTGTAATTTAACTGAAACTCTTGGAGGACAAGGTGATCATTGATATATTTTATTTAATTTTCCAAAAAACAACTAAAAACTAACATTATAATTCAAAATCGCGAAAATGAGGTAATGTTCAGTGTTCACGACCACGCCTGAAAGTCTGCCTGAGTGAGGAATGTGCCTGAGTGGATGCGAAAGGGAGCAAATGCGTTTATTTTTGCACCTTGCTGATTGGCCAATGTCACGAAGTAAACAAAGAAGGTATGCCAGAGGAAAAAATTCAAACGGCGGTTATAAGGATGAATTCATTTTATTTATTATCTACGCCCGAGGAGTAAACTATATTTTTCTCACGTAACAGAATTTATCGTGAGACACGTTTAGACTAAATTTCATTATATCCTAAAAACTATATTGAACAGCTACTCGTTTAACGAGCCTACAATTTAATTATAATTAGACAAATGGAAACACGCAGAAAAGATGATGCTGAGTTCAGGGGTTCGATAACGCAGTAAATATTCGAATATATTGCAATGCAATAAGGAAATAAAATTTATATCTATTCGAGGCATTCATCACTGCTTAATTGTTGTAAGAATGTATCTTCTTAAAGAAAATTTTTATCAAAATTTCACAAACCATGCAAAAATATTCACTTCGATGTTTGGAAGTACATATTTGTGCAACCAATTATTTTCGAAAATGAACATTGCAAAGAACAGCAAAGAACTTGGATTAGTGATGCCCATTTAGAAAATTTTCCAATCTTGGCGTCGTAAAGCTATCTAGCGTGATGCAGCAACAAGACAGTGTCACATTGAATGTCATTGTAATATTTTTTTAATAAGACGACTGGGTTGAGTTCACGAATTGTCGCAGTTTTCGCACGATGTTTCGTTTTTAACTTTCGAAAAATATATGCGATCCGCAAATGAATAGCAACCCTAAATTTTCTCCTGTGAGCGACGTAAAATTTGCCGACCCCTGGGTCATCCGAGTCCACGAATCCCAAACAAATGGCTGATTAAATCTATGGACTGGTGATCGGACTGGAGGACGTGGTAGGATGAGGAATCGAGGATGAATTTTACCGGAGACCGTTATATATCATGTATTTTGGTGAAGGTCATCAGGTTGTAGGGATGAATGAGATGTACGGAAATCATTATTATAAGTTTTGGATGCAAGAGTACACGGCGGTTTTTGAGGAGGTAGAACCCTGAATTCTTTCATTTTTGACCTCTGATATGGTGAAAGAGGTGTTTTCAGCCGTGCTACTATTGCTATCAAAACAACTAAATTGCCTTTCCATCGGTAAACGGGGTAATTTTAGATATAATGAAAAGCTCGCTGAAGAACACCAAGCTCATTCATCTTATTGAAAAACACTATAAACTATGATTTGTCTCCTTATTTGGTTTGTAATATATTCGTTTCAGACTTTCAATTTTTTTTGCAGTGCCGGGGGGCGATGAAGTTGCTTAAACTACTATAGGGGGGCGATGGTACAAAAAGTTTGGGAACCACTGGTCTAGTCAGCGAGACCTTGCAGCTGAATTAACTCTTTGAACCCTGAAAGCCACTATAGCGGCTTTCCCGAGAAAGTCTTCTGACGCTGAAAGCCGCTTTAGCGGCTTTCGCATCCCGTGAAAGGTATGCAACTTTGAAACCTCATATCTCGCGAACCATTTATTATATTTAGACAAATTTTACATCGTGTGAAAGATAATCTACAGGACTAGGTATAATTTCAAAATTGAGATAAAATATTGTGATCATCTTATGAAAATTGGCAAAATTAAAAAGCATAAAAAACTTCTGAAAATTGCTCAAATCTAATTGACAAAACTTCAATTTGTTTTTGATTAAACCTAGTACATTATCGACAAAATTTGTAGAATTTGAAGATAGCTTTCCAGTGATACCATTAGATTGAACTTATGTTGCACCATTCAAATTTTAGAAGCATTTTTATTCGTAATTTTGTTTGTCGAAAGATCGAGGCGACGTCAAAGTGAGGTAAATAACGACCTAACACATTTACGGCGTTACGCAGCGACGTTAATCAATTACGTTGACACGTAGCACGTTTACGTTTCATACGAGAAACACTTTTCCTCGCATGCTCGTAACGTCATTTACTTAAGTTCGTACTCGTGAAGCGACTAACGACTTGTAAACGATACACGGGGAAATTTACGCATTACATCCAGCCTCAAAATCTGCCGACTGAAACACACAATACGCAGTGTTATTGCCGTTTTAATTGCATAAAGATATGAAAAATACGCATAGCAAAAATAAGGATTTCTAAAAACGGAATGATGGAACATATCGATGGATGCATTGTTTAGCGCCATTGCTGAGTTTTATTGTGCCATATTTTCTTCTTCCGATAGATGAATACTATCCAATATTTCATCTGGACAAAGCTTTCGTTTAAAATCCATTGTAAATATAGCGATAGCAGGAATGTAGCGTATATGCAGTAATTTCGAAAATCTAATGAGACCGCAAAATGTAAAACACTGACCAGGTGAGCTACTGGTGCCACCATGTCTTCCGTGTACCCGTTATCAGTTTTTTTTTCATTCAATCTTCATGATATCCAACGGTGAATAATTAGCCTTGATGTTTCCGGCGGAACCTCATAAATGCACGAGGATCAAATTTCGTTTTGGCCATTCATTTTCGTCCCATATCCAAATAGTAAACGTATATAAAATGGCCTTTATATTCTAGCAATTTTACTATGTTCGATCAAAATTCGTCTGAAAGGGTTTTATCTGCGGCCGAGGATATAATACTGATGCAATGATGACACAATCTGAACTCAAGCTGTGAACGACCAGATGTGCAATTGCGCAATATACCTCACGCAAAGGGTTACGCACGAAACGTCGCATGAACGTTATCACGACAATGTCGTCGTCGCCCTTTGCGTCGTTACGCAAACTTGGCGTCAAAATAGTTGATCAATTTTGTTCGCAAACCATTTGAATCGATAGTACAAACTCTGCAATAAAATAAGTTATGGGTATGTTAAGAAAGTCATCCGTATATTCTCCGAAAGGTAATTTTGTATACTTTTCAAAATTCTACTTATATTGATGATACATTTCCAAAAAATGTATTAAATATTACCAAAATACAAAAAATAGTAGATGGGGCTAAAAATAGGCTTACACATCTCATCAAAACATCTCGTGAAAAATAATGCCTGTTAAAAATAAAAGACTAGATAAGCTTTCATATGACATATTACAGACCATCTGATATCTAATGGTTTAGAAGTTATTTTGATTTGAAATTAGGGATATTACAAATTTTTAACGCGTGTAATCGATGCGACGCCTTGGGAGGTCAGGGTGAAAGAGTAGCGTCGTTCTGGGGATTCAGAGTTCAAAGAGTTAATAAGCAGGAAATATAGCAAACAGGACACTCCCTATTACACGTTAACTTAATTACAAACGATCATACAGAAATAGAAGGACAAAAAAATGAATAAAACTCAATAATACACATTGGCTTATACACAATCGTTCAAAAAAGGAAAAACAAAAGAATTCGAGTAACTACGGGAAGCCACAGACACCGTGGAATATCAATCATTTACTCAATTAAATACAATCATATAAAAAATTGAATATATATAAAAGAGCAACAAAAAATTTGAAATAAACCACTGGGTGCCACAATGAAGTTGGAATGAAAAAATTACTTTAAATTTAAACACAATACAGAGAAAGAACCTCAATAAATCGAGAATACACCACGGAATGTCACGATGACTATAGGGTAGTAGAGGACGCAACGGCGACATGCCTGATTGAGCGCGGAGCATTCAGTCTGTGCCTTCAGTCTCACTTTTATTCTATATTAAGATCGCAGGATCAAATCAGACAAAAAACAAAAATGAGCGAGAAGATCTTTTGGCGCAGAGTGGTTCACTCAACCACATATCACTCACGGAATTCTTCTCTAAGGTTATATCCCGTTTATTATCTAATATCGTTTGTCACTACTTCATCATTTTCGGCCTCTATTGCTCACTGGTCAACAAATTACGCCTGGGACATTTCCAATGTAAACGATTACAGTTCTAGCCCACCTGCTCTGTCATTTGACATTCTGAATATTAAGGGCTAATTCGAAAATCACAATTCGTTAGATCAGGGTTGACAATTCCGACCTTGGTACCCACATATGATTTTTCTGCCGAAAACATCTGACCACCTTTTATCCCGGGCCCTCGATACCAAATTTAATTATAGTTTTATCGAGGCTCCCGAAAATATTAAGAATGGTGTCATTTTATGATATGATTGGTTACCCAATAGAAAAAGTGGGACTTTCTTTATTTGTGCCAAATGAAAAACAAAATTTTTGTGACTTGTATTAACGACCACAGAAATCTGAAATAACAATGGAGCAGGATGGTAGCGACTTAGAAGGCCAATCGAAGAATATAATTCACTCGGACTGGAATTCTCTTCCAAACCGCTAGTAGCCACACGACATGAGAAAAGCAACACTTCTGATATCGCACACCCCACGGATGTATATCGTAACAATGTAAGAATTGCGATCTCAACTCAACAGTGGTATATATAAATTCATTCCCGAAAGACTCAAAAACGAAGCAAACCAATCTCCGATTGGTCAAAGAAAGACCTTTTTTACGAAAACTCAAGAAATAAAGATAGAGATTTATGTATTAAACGGAAAAATCCCAAACCCCTTTTCAATAGAATGACCTAAAATTCTATCCAAGGTAAAATTCTACACTTTATGATTTATTTCGTGCTTTCTATTTTAACGTTGCTGAATCAGCCGTTTTTTATATTTAAACGGAGCAATAAAATCTTTAAAGTTGTGAAAAGGTTGTTTGTCTGTTATATTCTTCTTATTTTCCACAATCAAAATGTATATTTTTTGATCCATTGAATAAAAGGTGCGCATTCACTGCAAAAGAACCTAATATGCGGTCAGGGAGTTTTCGATAAGGATCTCACGAAAAAGAACGCTACGCAGAAGAGGCATGTCCGCTTCAAATAGAAGCCTCTTCGGCGTTATAAACAATGTACAAATGACAAAAAAGTTCTCTTTAATACAGCGGGTATCGTATACAGTACTACAAATCAAAAATAACAGTACCATAACTGCATAGGATACTACAAGCTTTGGTTAATGATCCTAGAATGAGATTCAAACTATGCGAGAGAAAAATTGGAAAATAAATAACACTATGAACTTCCGGTAATATTATGTCGCCTCTGAATGGATGTATATTCTTCCCATATTTTGATTCATGACTGTAGGGATGTAAGTTTCAGAATTTCGAATAAACATCAATTTAAATCGTTTCGAAGCAATTTCAGAAAAAGAAACAGCTTGATTCTATTCAAAAAAAAAAGTAAAAATTTAAATAACACGATTCGGCGATTGTATGTCTCGACATCGACCAAAAGCGTTTATTTTTGTTGCGTTCACAAGGCTTTCCTTACTCAAAAATGTAAAGAAGTTTAATAAACATGTCGTTTTATAAACGTTTTTCCAAATTACCTATATAATATCATTATAATGATAACAACATAATTGCTTTTAAAAAAAAACATAGTTCTGCGATGCTTCCCTCGTTATCATGTGCTTTTTATTACATCATCGCGCAAATGGTACTAACGTACATTTCACTGGCGTTTTTCATTTGGCTGACTTTCACATGGCAATTTTAGCACATCACGTATTGTTTGCAAACGTAAATTTATGTGATAAATATATATGCAACAGAGTGTTACCTCTGTAAAAAAAATTCTCAGCGCTGACAGGCTATATCAGGTAGTTGATGCATCCAGTCAGTGTGGTTTTTTATAGCTTTATTCATTATTTAAGTTCATTATTGTTATTTAATCACAATTTATAATATAATTCTTTCAAATTTAAAGAAAGTTAACGATAACACGATGTTATGCTTAATAGAATCAGATTCGGTAATATTCGAATAGAAACATTCTGATTCAAAATTCGATTCAAACATAAAATATTTGAAACTTACATCCCTATTCATGAGTCAGATACACAATGCATAACTCACTTAAAGTATAAACACAGAAATGAACGATAACATTACATATCTTAAAATCCTAACTTATGGTGAAATATTTTCTATCGATGTTGAACCAGATTGGAATAACATTACAGTAAAATGAGTAAATAGTCATAGACAATCGGGTGCGATTAGAATAGTCCTTATGCAGTCTAATTGATTTTCGTAACCACATAATAGAAGTAATTTGAATGAAGGCAGACTCAATTTTCATAATGAGTGATTTAAGTAAGAGTGAGAATTATTTATGAGTCATTTAATATCAAATTAGTGATGGGGTGAATATGGAAATAAAAAAACATATGATGTAAGAATAAACAAATTTATACAATCAATATAAACGAGATGATGTAGAAATAATGGCTAAGTTGAGTAATGTTAATAAATCTATACAGTGGTAAATATGGTCACTTTACAAGAAGCTGATTAAAACAGAGAAATATAGATATTTCCTAACCAAACCTTTTGTAATTGCATGCTGTTTCACACCTAAACTTAGGAATAAACGAAAACGAATTATTGAACCATTGAATATTTATCAAATAAATATTGCATAATCGAATAATCAACCTGACTGAAGTGAAAGGAATTTGATAGAATGTATGAAAAAGTGAACATCGCGCACCATGGCTGACGCGATATAAACAGACAGCTTATAACCAGAGCAGGTTGAATTTGAATGTGGCCCACCTATCTATAACTTGTATTATCATATCAGGTTATCAAATCATATATTTTAAAACAGAGATTAATAAAAAGTATGAAAAAATATTAAACAAAATCCCTGACTATCCAATGCAATATTATTATGATTTATAGAGGTATAGAAACCATTGACAATAATCATTCACCTCTTTTGTTCAGCTTTTCAACACAAAAATTGAATCCATAATTGACATTCCAGAAAATGATAACAATAACATTGTTCAGTTGATTGTATATTTTACAGGAATGGAAGGAATGG
Organism: Styela clava; assembly: GCF_964204865.1. Lineage (NCBI taxonomy): Eukaryota > Metazoa > Chordata > Ascidiacea > Stolidobranchia > Styelidae > Styela > Styela clava. Next base: position 17,872,208 of record NC_135260.1, on the reverse strand, counting down.
AAAACTTATAAATCAGTTTCTTTGAGTCCTTTTAAATGTGGAACTTTATTTTGTTTGTCTTCAGATGACAACATTTTACCATCCAAAGTTAATTGCTTAGCTTCAATCGCAGGCTCCTTATGTTTCTGTTGAAAAACGGCCAATTACAATCATTAAACTATGTTTCTGTAAGCAAATCAAAATATTTTTTAATTCCGTAACCAGAGATAGATTATTCGAATACATTCAAAATTCAATATATTTAGTACAGTATAGTAAATTTTTAAACAATTTAGGATATTTTTAATCAAAAATTAAGAATTTTAGGCCTTCAGACAAGCAGATCAAAACATAAAATTTCTTGACTGGTGTCGTCATTATGTTCGTGTCGTAACTCTTAAAATTTGATCAATATGAAGATATGGTGATTTATGTAATTTTCAACATGAACTTGCTCCCAATTTAGAATGTATTCGAAATAGTGAAATATTCAGTTTTGACCTCCGTCTGTAACAAAGTTATCTATGCCGGAAAGGACTACATATAACAATTTGAAAATGCCATTGAATTTGTGGTTAAATTCAAATTTTCAAAACATTTTTAAATACATAATCTAATAAGAACATTGAGAGACATGACTACTGTGACATAAGGATATAATTATTTTGTAAAATTAAAATAGGGTATTTTCGAGATGATGATTTTCTAATCAAAGATGCAAACGCAAATGCTGATATGTTTTAGAATAGTATAGCCTTACATAACTTACTATTGTAGCCAGATAAAAAGAAAACTAGAATAATCAATAATCACACATGCTAAATTTAATAAACAGAACAAGGAAGTGAAGCGACGTGCACATACTTATTCATTCGTATTTATACCTGACGTAAAGGTGATGGAGACCGCTTCCCCTTTTTCCTGAAAAATACTTCATGTGTCAACCTTGTTACAATTGAAGGGATTTGTTTCTTTCCATGAAAATCTGGATTTCCTTTTGAATAAGATGTGAAATCATAGGCAACCATCCTGTTGACTCTGGTCATAATCTGAAATATAGAATGCAACTAACGATAACATAATAATTTACGTCAAATGAGATAACGCATTGCAAATCATAAGATTAGAATTGAATGCAGCCAAAAAAAGCCAATGAAAATTGCAACATAACTATCACATTTTGTTGATGATTCAATGGTATATATATACGTCCCTTGAAACTTCCTGCTGTATTCTGTAGTATTTATTATTTATATACCGTAATAAGCAAAAAATTGACAACGGCTGGTAAATGTTAACAACAGTCCACTATTGGTTAGAAAGTGAATAAATGTATCTGTACATACATGAAATCACAAACCTGCATTAATTCAAGTCTATCTCCAAATTCTAAAAGGCATTTGCACAATGCTTGGATAAACCAAGAGCCACATGCTTGATTTCTCCATGCGTAATATCCTGAGAATGAAATGAATTTTGCTCACATTAACTACAAACCATCTTTAATAAAATCAAACTGAACAAAATATACTCACCTGGAACAGTTGAAAATGCCAAAAGAAAATCGGCAGCATTTGGAATAATCATTGCTTCTTGTTGGGCTTGGTTTGATACTTTATTGATTACAGCATCAACAGTGTCTCCCGTAGTATGTGCACCATCATCTAACATCACTCCTCTACAAGCCTTGAATAAAAAAATAAACAAAACAGTAAATTTACTTTCCCGAAACCTCAGTTCAAAAAAGGTAAGGATACACTAAATCAAATTTGAAAAAACTTCGAAGAGTTTTGATCTACAAAATATTAAGTCATCTGGTTATAATCCCATTGCACTAATTCGTAATGTTGCAAACTACTCAGCAATTGAAAATAGGCAAGTTGAAGGGCCTAATATCTGAATGGATATTATTGTTCGGCATAAATATAGTAATATTATTTTCAGACATAGAATGGTAATCAGTTTTTAAATTTTTTGTCGTTAACTTTAAGCAAACAAATTAACTAAATTTAATATGTGTGCACATTGCACAGACAAAAATGTAATACAAGTAATACACATGACAAAACACACACACTCAGGCAATCATTTTCAAGGAGCACTATGTCGAAACCAACAACAAGCCAAATATATTCATCATGCCTTTCCTACCTCAGCAAGTAGAGCCGAATTAAAAAGAAGAAAATCTGCATTACTAAGTTGTATTTGTTGAGTAAATTTCTTACATGGCATTTTATAGGAATAATCACAGGAAAACTCATTCTAAAATTAGTATATAATATATATCATACTCGTAATATATAGGTAACATTTTATTTCTAAATACCAAGAAAATGGTGATAAAACTGAATTACAAAATGAATATTTCCTATCAGAGGAACTAGGACAGTCTGTCGTTTACTTGAACAATAAAATACGATTTTCCCCAAATTTTGGTAACTACCGATATTTGTTTGCAAGCGCCCTCTCTTGTTGTTCTGTATATACCAGAACATGTGTTTCAGTAGCATCAGGCTTATAATTTGATTTTAGTGGTATATTCCGTCAGGATAGTAGGCTACAAACCCTACAATACACAAGAATGGATTTTATCCGAGATACACTCAGGTTGATTCTTAAATTTTATAGTAATCGGCAGGTTGAGGTTCGATGACAAATCTTCCCGCAGACCGCATGAATTAGCGGGCCACGGGTCGGACATCACTGCGCTAGGACCTACATATAATAGAATGATTCACATATTGGACAAACCTGGATGAAAAACATCTTTGGTTTTCTGGCAAGTGTCGGACAATTAGAAGCCATGAATGGTTCAGTAATGTCATCCAAATGATATTTTTCATCATGAGCATATAAAATATCACCTTCATCACCATGTGTCAATATTGCCATTGCAAAGCAATCATAATTGCTATGATCTGCTTTGGACACTAGAAATAAGACGATACATTAATAGAAATTAAACAATCTTAAAAAATTATAATGACCGGTAATCCTGCACCCAAGGGTATTTTGGGTCCAGAGTATTTATTGGTCGAAGAGGTGCAATCACTTGGTAAGTTCACAGTTCACGAGTAACTCTGTGATAGGCTGTTATTGAAGTTTATGGTAAATTTTTCCTTTTTTTATATAAGCAAATCAAAAGTAAAATAACTCATTACATACATTAAGTACACTCAAAAAGTACATTATCTGATACTAATTCATTGCTAACAACTTTTGTAAGGTCATAGTGGCTTCTGATTACTTTTATTTGGTATATTGTAAGTAACCCATAGAACTAAACAACCTCAAAATAATTGACTAGAAATTAGGCATTCGGAATACTTACTGGTAGATAAAAGAGTATCTGGAATTGGAACATCTTTGGTGAAAGGGTAAATCATAACAATACTAACGTTATAATAATAAAGTCTAAACACATATTCATTCAGTTGAATGAAGCTCAGACTTGTTTAAACAACACAGGCGTTATTTTTTTTGTCATAAATTTTTTTGTTCTCGTTGTTAGATCATTGAGATACAGGTAGCCTATATATGATAAAGGTTGTTATAAGGACCTCTTGCGACCCAACTCCTGATGTCCTTGACGTTCAAGTCGTCAAAGATACGAACATACTCAAATCCAAGTTTTTTTGCAGTTTTTTCAAGATTTTTGGCATCTTCATGAGTTCCTTTCCGCGAATTGACTCCCAAGTGTGGAAGAAAATACTAAACAAAGAGAATGGAGACAAAACTTGTTATATTCATATTAACAGTTGAATTGAAAAAATCTCTGATACTAAAGGCAACATATAGACATGACACAAGAATACTCGTTGTGGAAAGCAACTTCATATCCACAAGTATTCAGCATAAAGATAAATCTGTGAGCAAGAATTCAAGTAGGTACTGAGTAGGTACTGCAACTTTGTAGTTAAATATATTATAATGTGCACAAAATATATGTCTTAACCTTTTTATAGTTATGATTGAAAATTGCTACACCACAATTGAATAAATTTTGTCATATAATTTGTTATTCTCCTAGAAAAATACCAATAGGCCTAAGCATAACTGTATGTCCTACAACAGTGTAATAAATACATTCAATTGGTACATGCTGCGTACTGATTAGTAACTTGTGAATTGAATAGGTTGTTGCAACTTTCGATGCAAGATTCTCACCAGTGTACAGGATTGTTAATTTACATTTATGACAATGTTTGAGTATTGTTTGATATACAGTGGACATGGCTATGTGACATGATTAAAGTGTCTCAAGACTTAGCAGCCAAGTCTGTGCCACCACATATGAAAACATTGTTTGGTCAGTTACAAAAGGGGTGAACAATACCATATTCTATATGCAGTGCAATATCTATATATCTCTTGAAAGATTTAAGACAATTTCCCAAAACATTTCTAAAAAATCTAACCGACATTAGCAAACACTTAAACTCTGATAATATATAATCAAACGATGATTCACCATATGATTGAATATGAGGAAACAACCGCGAGCTTTATGTTTCATATTGTATTCATAACTTGGTCCTGCTTCGCGTCCTGCATCCACTGTGTCTTTATCACTTCTAAAATTAAAATAAACTCGGTGTGAATAATCGACACCTTTAGATGAGTGATAAGATATTGTTTAATATGCAATGGGTACTAAAGCATGTTGAAATTTCTTAGTCAATTTCTTAATCAAAGTAGAAAATAAAAAAAATCTAAAAGGTTGTTACTTTGTATTTCCAAGTTGTCATCGTGAACCAGAAACATTACATTGGTAAAACAATTGCCATTGTTGTTTAAAAATTTACATATAGACATGAATCATATACATACTATTCCATAGTAATATGGTTTTGGTAGTTATAATTTTGAAATTTTATCAGGATTCATTAATAGATATTATTAAATGAATATTCACATTAATATTCGTCAAATAATTGACAGTGATTGGTTGATTGAAATGTTTCGTAATTCAATATGACACATGATGGAAAATGATAACCGAATATCATGAGCTTGCTATATCTATGAGCATGTAAAAGTCTCTTTGCAATCTATTGCTACTCATTATATTGATTGACTGGCAATAGTTGAACAAATATTTGAAATTGTCTTAGATATTGTTTGAATAAGTATTTCCGATCTTTATGATAACAAATACAATACCCGAAAAAAGCTTTAATGCTTTCAGATGTTGCACTTTGGTGGACTTCGACTTCATTTTTGCCCAACAGATCATGGACAGAAACATCCTTATCTTCTCTGACTTCTTTTTGTCTAAAAAAGTGAAAACACTGAAATTTCATGACAAGAAAAACCAATAACTATTCTAAACCGAATAAATATCTTGTGCAAAGAATGGACAACATGGTGGTCAGTGAGGTAAAATTGTATAAAAAACTAAAATATTTTTTATACAATTTATAAAAGAAGGCAACACTTAAGGCCAAACTCATGGCTGACCTTATCCCAGTCATTGTGGTGGCCAATTGGCTGTGCATGGCTTACATAATTTAAGAAAAATATCTATAAGTTCAACTAGACCACCATGTTCCACAGATCCAAACTTTTATGCTCACTTTTTCTGATTGTCCATTGTAAGAATATTGCCAGCATTCATAGTTTCACTATTGTCAAAGGCAGATGAGGAAGCTTCTCTGAATGCTGGAACCACATCAACTACAAAAAAGAACAAAACTGACATAAGATAGAATTCAAATGTTTTATTAATACTGTTGCAACAATTTCCCTGTGATGAGAATAAACACAAGTTTTATGAATAGCCTATTTTAAAAATGAAAACATAATATAACATATTATTTTCCATTTTTACCATTCGATAACAATTCAAAAAGATTAGTAATCACAACAATTTAAAGATGACATTTGAAGATATTAAATGACTCGAACAAAGACACATACATACCGATCTTACCAAGGCATATTGTGCAACATGATACAAAATATTTTACACACCTGTTTTTGAATGCTAAAGGTTTCAATTTGGGTATGATCAACCTTCACTCTATGCTGAGTCATATTGCAAATAACAGCTTAAAATTGACACAGTCATAGTAATTAAGAGTGTCAATCATAACATCTGTAGATATACATATTTTAAAGCAAATATTTGTATATTTACCATTTCTTATTTTTGGAGGTAAAGATGGAGCAGCTTCATTTTTAGCATCAACTTTATCTCCAGTTTTACTTGGTCCTGAAAATTTTGGAGTGATTTATAAAATTTGTTTTCTGGAATTTTAAATTTATATTATGCCATAAGAAAGTTACATACTTCTCAATTTTATAGGTTCTTGATAGAGATCTTCGATTACATGATCAAACTTCTCATGATCATCAATGATTTTGTCATCTTTAACGTTATCGTCTTCTTTGGAACCTGAATACAAAGTTTAAATGCTGAACAGAAATATCAGATAAGTAACAGAGTATTCTCAAAATGAGTTTTCTGTTTTGTTCCACAATGTGTGAAATTCAACTTTTTTGTATTCCAGTATTCATTATCAATCACGCATTACGATATTCTGAAATCCAAATTCAATACCAAACATTCTGCAGCATAATAATAATCTAACAACTTTATTGAATGACTTCACAAAGTCATGAGTAATTCCAACATCAAGAATAATGAAAGAGGGTTCACTGGTGTACTGGCAGACTGGGTTAGGATGATGCTAGTTCTGCATTATGAATTACTGGTGTCTGGGTGTGTTATCAAAGCTTATTGAATTTATAACGACGCGAGTCAGTGAGTTTATTAATATTCTATGATCTGATAACAAAATTTATTGTTTTATACCTTTATCATCCATGATCCAGGAACGTTACTATATAGCCTATTTAGTTTTATTCTTCTTATAATTTTATCATCCAGTCATCAAATATCTGTAGATATATAGACTATAACTTCTATATTAAACTCTATGAAAGGCCAGAGAGAATATGAATTAACTCATTAAATCAGTAACTCATTTTTGCACACACCGAAAATATAAAAGTATACAAACAGTAAGGTAAAACATAAAATAATGTATTTTAGCGTGTAGGGTGACGCGATAAACCAGTCATGGTTATCGAACAGCGTCACCTTTGAGGAAGTCTAACATAAAATCATAAAATAAAAGGAAGCCGAATAATATTTAATAACAGAAATCGGCCTCCAGTATCGCTCATATAAATTACTGTCATCTGTATTCAAATTGAACACCAAAGATGAACAGACAGAAAAATTACGAATAACTGATAATGAAAAAGAAGTGAGCTAGCCAACTTTTTCTAGTCTTCAAATAACTTAATAAGCCTGTAAGCATAGGCTATACGGTACCGGAACACAAAAGTGGGTCTAGCGAAATCAGGAAGTAAACGTTGAAACTGCTTAAATAAGGCCAAACAAAAAGGTGATGAAACAGTACATTCAGACATTCAGACAAAAAGCTGAACGCTTAGGTCTTTCTGTAGGGTGGCAGCCGTTCTTACCACTTACCGGTACCACACCACAGCTCCTGTCACGAACAAACCGCGCAGCTCTTGCTATGGTTTTATAGCGCTATTCAGTAATCAGTATTAACGGTATATTCACAAATTAATGTTCCAGATTTTATAACTGTATCTATAAGAAAAACGTTCCAACTTACTCAATATTTGTCACCATAAGAGAAAGCCCTGTCTTTACAGTCCACCTGCCGTGGTTACGGCAGCAAAATTTTACCTGCCATTGGTTTTCCATTTGCTGCCTCGGAACGGCAGCTTGTCATTGGTTTGTGGCAGCTAAAAAGTCAGACGCCATAGGTTTGGCGTAGAGGCCATGGTATGGAAATACCGCCATGGTTTTGCGGCAGCTGCAGACGCCACAGAACACTTAAAACGACACTTGAAAATAACACTTCTATGTTTCGCTACCTAGCGGATGCAAATTTAGCACCCAAGAACAAATTATTTACGCGATGAAATGATTTTGGCCGTAAAAAAATTAAAGGAATAAGAGCCTCAACATAATGAAAGATTTAATAAAATAAAATATTTTGATAATTCTATATCTGATCCACACAATTACGGCGAAAATAAATAAAAAGTTATTTATACAATCCTTCTCGTGTTTTTGAACATGTACAGTACTGTGACCGTAAATGTTAGTCGTTGCTACTGTAAAATATCTTGTGACTTGTTGAATCATGTGATCTTAAAGTATGGTGTATGGTGCTAAGTGGGGATAATTGGTGTAGGTAAATAAAACCGGTGAAAATCAATATGTCAAAATCATGTTATCCATGAAACTGAATGACACGTTTTTGTCAATTCAGTGAATATAACCGTAGTAGGCGTTAGTCGTTGCGTAGTAGTATATATTTACGATATAACATATATATATATATAGTAAGTATAGCATAAATTATAAAAACATTGATAAATATATAATGTACTGATGTAATGTGTTAAAATATTAAAAGCACTAATATATTTAACAAGACATTTCACAAAGTCGGGATCATGTAAATACAAGAGTTGACCACATTTAACATGTTTGTTTCTCAAGTTCTTTAGCGACGGAAGTTCAAGTGCTTCCGCTAATTTTCCAACAGATAACACAGCTTCTGGTCAATAAAGTTGAAACTTATCGCATCGGAAATGTCACTGGGCCGTTCGCCACGTTCGATTTTTTGCGACGGGAAAGCACATACCGGTAATTAATAATTTCGAACAAGCCTACTCGCACCAGCAAATAACATCGTGGTTTTATATATATATGTACGATTGTAAAAAATATATTTGCAAGTTCGGACATCTTGTATTTTAAAATTTGGTTGCATCAAAGTTTTCAGATATGGCTAAAGTTTACTACAAATGACAGACATGGTTTCCATATTTTATTTAAAAATGTCTTTGTTTGCAAGACGTCAGACGTCAAAAAATACTACGCAATGTATGGTGTATTAAGATATAAATGTGCAACCTGTTGTGTTCAATGCATCGAGTGCGAAATATATCGATGAAATATAACAATTGCTTCAAGTTTTGAGAGCAACCTGAAGTAATTATTGAAGCATGGGACAACAATGCAATTTGCGAGTCTGCTGAACCCCTATGTTACTCTGGGATCTTACGGACATGCCTTATTGAAGGGGTATCAACTATCAACCACCAACCCCTTAAGTGTGCCACTGGTTATAGCCACATAAATTCCACCAATCAATCAATCAATCAATCATTTTATTTCGGCTCTCTGACTAAAACGAAACAATACAAAAAAGTAAACAGACAACAAATACAGAGATACCTGGAAGGCGAGCATAACTTAAAATAAAGTTAAAAAACGTACAAGTACGTGCCCACCCACCAAAAAATAAAATAGAAATAATACGATTATACAAAAAATATGGACACGATTAAAAATCAGGCAGTGCTTATAACACAATTTAAAATGATAAAAGCCAAATAATTGCTTGAATCAGTGGATAATTTACATGGAGTAAAATAAGCGTTGCGCTTGAAATAAGACATGTAATCCCAACGACCTCCTCCGTCTCTGATAGATGTTTCAAATGTTCGTATACGATTATGGTAGCTGAGAAATCGCCAGGATTAGCCTTGCAGTAAATATATATAAATAAAGCTGATCTCGAATTCTGTAAATTTCGGGTCTGAGATTCCTATATAGCATAGAAATATACAAGTCAAAATTTATGGGAGACATCAGTTTAACAACTAAACATAGTTATCCGAACACGTGTCGTTCTTGATTGACAAACGCATTGCAAAGACTTTTTTTTAATAATACTTAAGCTGAGCTAAACGCGGGATAGTGGATATTCACGGTGAAATATAGTAATTTTCATCTAATAATGATTGATAGTTTCACTCCAATCAATGACATTAAATAACATGATGCGCAACTTCGGCATTTTTGGCCGAAGATCGTATCCGATAGCACGCTCCAATGCACATACTTGACGAGACGAAAACGAGCGGATGTGTGCTGCTTTCGAGGCATAGCAGTGGCACAAATGGTGTTCGTGCCTGCTTTGACAGTTGTTGTCGATTTTAATGATATTTTGGAAAATTGAAGGTAAAAAGAAATCGGAAAAAGGTAAGGTAAATACTATTGTTGTATATCACACCCGGGCATAGCACTGTTAAGTACATGTGGGAAAGCCAGCTTTTGTCAAATACTACGAAGTTATCAAATCAGTACGGTACGTAGTTGCCCATTTGCCGAAATTGCATATTTACTTACCCCTTATGGTTTCAAATAGTTCATGCACCTCCATTTAGATTTTTCTAATCAGTGTAGAAATATATATTCATTGCTGTAACATACTATTGCTCATTCACTCTTGTTTGCGTATTGAATCAAAGGGTTAACAAGTTCACCTAACATTTCACTCATACCGGTCTATATTGTATAGTCTGATCTCTCAGGTATTTGCCACGAGTGCTTGTAATTTTCTGACTAAACCCTTTTATTAGTTGATTTATATACCAAATTCAGTAAAACATTTTTTACATTAAACATGAGATTTATTAGCTTTTCCATTCTAAATCATATAGACTGCTTTATTTATTCTTAACGAAAATTAATAAATCTCCTCTCTTTCTTCAGATGTGAAAGTTGTGGACAAACCTGTCTAAACATTGTGAGACTCCTGCAGCACAAGAGGCAATAGCAAAAATAGTAAGTATATCAATTTCAAAAAATTAAGCCGACATAAAGCAAAACTTTCAACTATTCGTCTAACCTCAATTTCCTATTATTTATTCACAGGATAACTGTAGCAGAAGGGGAGATATCAGAAGTCTGGCGACATATCAGTGACAGTGTGATTCCAAGAAATATAATTAGAATACTCCATAGATGTTTGCAATAGAAGAACAACCTATGGAGGCATGCAAAGGCATTTGACCCTCCGGTAGAGTTGTGTATGGCCCCTACATCCTGCAAGGCTTGAAGAAAATGACTAAAAATTCCAATGCGTAAGATTGCATAAGCGGTCTTATTTGTGAAAAGGCATTAAACATGCCAGACATACTTGAAACAGCTTTGAAAAATAAAGATTACGGATCACTCACCTGCGTTATATTTGGTTCATCAACTTTTGGTAGTACTATAGAAGAAATTCAGGAAAGGGTATAATCATGATTCATGATAAAATACTGTTATATATTTTGGATAACTTCAATCTAGACCGGGGATGTCAAACTCGCGGCCCCAGAATACTTACAGTGCGGCCCTCGAACGCTTAACAATAATTGTAATAGTATTTTGGAAGTTTTTTTATCTAAATGTAACAGATTTTTTAAACTTTTCAAAGTGGAATTGAATATTCACACAGAAAACAATTTACTGAGAGTAGTTTTGAAAAATTAATTTTTTTTTGTTTACATTTTGACCCATTTAAGAATACACATCAAGCTAGCAAAAGAATACTTGAATAAAACACTTGAGTGACTAAATTAAACGCAAAGTACATGAAGAAGATGGCATTTTCGAAAAAAATGGGAGTTGCAATATTTCTGCATTTCACAAAATTCTCTGAAGCACATTGTTCAATTTGTCATTCATTAAACCAATTCAGCCACTCGTTATAGTCAGTTACACCATTAATAGGAATTATATACAGCAAACAATTAATGAGAATTATATGCGAATCCCTCAGAATAAATTTGTCTTCTAAAATCGGAGGAAGGCAAAACATATAGGTAGTTTCCATTTACACAAGTCTTCCAAGAAGACTTGTTCGAGCCAAACTAAATGAGCATCGTCAGGTGATCGGTAAGGCTGCAAGTTAAATCTGCCCTGCAACCTCCTGCATAGAAGATAATATTAATTAGTGGGCTATGAGCTAATTTCCTAAATTTAGACAAAAACCTATCTACGAGGCATTATGTACCAGCAATTTTACCTACGATTAACTAAATATGTCTAAAAAAATTCACCTACTAAAGCAAGTTCGATAGGTGCAAACTTTGTGTTATGGAATTGTATCACAGCAGTTTTGCTGTTTTGCATGACACTCTCTTTAAATGAAATTTCAATGTTTAAGCCAAACATTAAAATTACTAACTTTGAACTTTGTCATTATCTGCAAAATGTCCCACATAAATCTTTACGCTATCGCGTATGCAATCTTCTCTGATAAAAAAAACGTCTATGATGTCCAGAATTACTCTTTACAGCTTGTCTGCCATTCCAGCTTTCCAAGTGAGCAAAACTTCTTGGATATAGAGATTATTTTCTTTCGTTACAGTCTCAAAACGGCAGGTACTACACGTAAAGAAGACGCCGAGTAGCAAAAGCGAGTGGAAAACGGTCGCGAAAGACGACGAGAAATATGTGCATTGGAGCGTATCATGAAATACAATCTTTCGTATGTAGTCTTATGGAGTGACGTCAGAGTTGCCTATCATGTTGTTTAATGTCATTGCTCCAATGTGCCGTACGTTGAACACGATTTACATAGGTTTAACCGTCTTGTTATACAGAACACAACACTATCGGGGAAATTCACGGCTGCTTACACCATTCGAAATGATTTAAAATCAGGAGTTTATCGACATAATTTTTGTGCATCTAAAAAGCAAAATGATGATGATCGGGTTGTGACGTTTAAAAGAAATGATGCACACGTATGGCTTTGGTTCAGTTATCCAATCACCAATTCAATCCCAGAAACGAGCGCCAACAATTTCTCAAATAGGCCTCTCACTAGAAAGGTTCGTGGCCGCGGCGTTAGAGCACGCAACAACCAATGACAACAGTAATATCGACCCAAATGACGATTCCTTCAACTGCCAAAATTGAAAATATTCATAACTGTTGTGACGCTATAAACCAGGCACGGCGTTGCTTTCAGAACGTGACGTGACAGAACGATAGTAAATTTTTATATGTAACTGGAACTCAAGATGACGAAATAATCTTAATCTGATACCTGTCCTCTTTATTACCGGATTACAATTTCGCCAGAGTTGAGAATCAAATGTTAACTGAAAAATGATTTTACAGGAGTATAAACGAGTAAATAAGACAACTCTAATTTTGTAAACAACGGATATTTTGGTTATCTGATGCAGATTTTCTCTTTCGTAAACAAAGTAATCTCAGAATTTTCAAGTCATTTGTCACTACCTCTACAGCACTCACATATCGGCGCGACAATATGCTATAAAATAAAGCACGAGACATGCCTGCTGTATACCAGCATTCGGGATATACAAAGTTTTCGCCCTATGGGCGTTTCATCTCATAATACAAGGCTAGTTATAATTTCGACGACTTCACACAGACCAGCGTACCGAGGTGGCATTACCTCGCGACTGGAATTGGGAACTATGCCGGATCGAAAAAGCGATGAGCCGGTCTTTACCGTTTCGGATAAAGCAGTTCATGATAGCTTGAATTATTCATTTTCTGCCGCTTGTAGTTTGGAACAAACGATACTATTAAAAGTGTCGAATTTCATAACTGCCGTATAAAAAGACACTTCTAGACCACCTGTTTACAACAGCCATGATTTATTTTGCAATGATCAATTACTTATTAACCATCCAAAAAATAATAAGAGAATGACAACAAATGTGAATAATACCATAATGCTGAAAATAAGTACAGGCCCCATCAGAAGTTGGCCAAGATGCGTAAGGCAGTCAAGCATTTACCTTCAACTGAGGATGAAATGAATAAAGGAACATATAAAATATCATGTGACCGACTATATTTAACAAGCGCTTTTTTACATAATCATTACAAATTTTATATTGCTTAGTCCCAATATTAGTAATCCTCTGTTGTCATCAGTTTTTAAAATTTACGTTGATTGGATTTTTCAAGACATTATATCCAGCACAATGCTTGAGCATAGGACAACCTCTGATAGGGTTAGGTAATAAGATATAGTGCAACATAATGAAGAAATAAAAACTCAAAAACTTATGGAAAACTCAGTTGGCAAAAATGTTCAGTATTACTATTAGGTGGCAAATGAACATGAAAAACAAGTATGAACAAAATCACAAGCATTACCAGTCACAGAATATATATTTAAGTTTAAGAATAGCAAATATCATAAAGCCAAGAATCACTGGGCCTATGCAGGGAAAATAACATCAGAACTGGAATTGACAAAATAGCTAAACTGTACTAGATTGATCAGTGAAGATACAAAATATGTTGCACAATGATTTCAAACCGCTAGTAACTATTTGATAGCCAGTCAAGAATGAATTACACTGGTAAAGTAAGAAAAGACAAGTCTAATTTATTTATCAGAAATGGTCCAGCAATGGTAATACAGGTGCTATGATGTTGTCATTGACCAAAAAACTGTCGACAGGAACAGAATGAAACTTGGGTATCATTGACATGCTTCACAAGCACACACATATATGTACAGTTGGAACTATGGATTTCTTAAAGTATATTCTGTTGATATAATTTATTTGATTGGTAGGTCCTGCATGGTATTCATAGTTCAATCGGATATCGCAGTTGAAAGCATTGGACAGATTGCAGCTGAATCTGAGCCTTTTTATTTTGAATCATGACTTTCATCATTACTTTCAATCATGTGGATGCGGTTCGGCAATTGGCATGGTATGGAGCACTTCATCTAGAAGTTGTAGTGCTCTACAAAAAATCATATGAAATAGGTTACAGTGGATAAGGTTTGCACCAAATGTGACCCTGCTTTGTCGCATACTACTACAAACATGTCATACCTAGCACTCTATCACACATAATAAATACAATGAAGGGTGCTCCAGAAGTGTGTGTACCAATACGGAGGTAACTAATTTTGTTCGCCTACTTTACATCCAAGTTGTATGAAGGGACTGAAACCTATGGGCAGGGGTATATGAACTTGGCTGACACAGACAGTCCCCGAACTCGTAATAGAACTAAAAAAAATTCCGAGTTTGACCGGGAAGCTTAAGAAAAAACAGAATAAAATTATGGCCTAACTCTAACCTGGTACATATACTATGGGAGTACCCAATGAAGAGATATAGAAGTTAACTCAAACAAACTCAGTTTTATTCGAAATTGATTTCTTATTTAAATACACATTGATAAATGACGAAATCATGTTCTCTGCAACAACCCACATTATCTCAGTACTCCAGGGGCCACTTAACATCAACAATTTTCCCGCTTCAATATGAAAGCTTGTTTGAAAAATTGCATACCTATGAAGTTGAATTTCGATCCAACAAGGTGTCTGTTTGATATTTTGTCGTGGATAATCAGGCCCCCAACCTTTAACAAAACTCATTCTTAATATGCAAAGTCTTCTAAGATCATCTACTCCAATTCCTGCAGCTGCTGATAAACCAGGTGTACCTACATAAAAAAAAGTAATGTATCACACACAGAATCCTGAATGATTTTTTCATTTCAAGCATCTAAGTCAGATCCGAATGGTATGGAAGCATTTCTGCTTTTGCTGTCGAGAAACAAATTTTACCTAAAAATTTATGTTATGCCACGAGAATATTTTTCAGCGAATGAGATAGATTTAGATGTATAGAGTTATATATATATTCTGCATACCGACTGCTTGTGCAATACCACCAACTGAAGCAGAACCAGGTATATTCCCTGACACTGCTGCCGCCTGTACTTTTGCTGCTTCTTGTGCGGTACGTGCCTGTTGTTGCATCTGTCTATAACATTGTCGTAGATCAAACACCTAAATGAAATTAAACTAGATAACTCAAATATTCATCAATTTAAAATTGCTACATAAAGACAATTTGTGTGGAAATTCCATTTATGTAGACTTATATTTCAGATTCATCAGATTATATTTATCATTTGCATTCATTCAGGATCAGAATCTTTTGTAAATATGATGACATTTGAATGTCATCGTATTTAATTTGATTGTCATTTGTTGTTGTTGATTTCGATTATAGGGTTGAATTATTGAATGACAAATTAATTTCCTTCATGAATATTTCACACATACTTTAATATAGGCATTCGGATAAATCTTATGAACGGCATCTCCAGGTGCTCTCCCAGCTTCTCTGTCCAAATAATAACTTTGAACAAAAACAGCATGATCGCTCAGACATTTCACCCAGACATCTCCTTCACCATGACATACTAGCTGAACACCTTTTCCTATATGTAACCTGAGATATAAAAGGAAAAACATATTGCACAAGTGTTCACCAATAGTCAAAACACACCAAGCTAAAGCCAGCTGAACCAGGCTGCATATTACAGAGGAACATTTTGAAAAAAACAGTATGTGAAAAATTCTTCCTATGTAGTAAGATTAAATGAATGTTTCTCTAATACAGGGGTCAGGAACCTTTTTGGTCAAGAGAGCCATAAAATATAAATATTTTCAATTGCATTTCCGTGCGAGCCATACAACATTTCTTCACTTAATCAGGCCTGAAATGTTTACTCAAAAGTCAACACATACAATGTCAGTATACACTTAATGTGATTATCTGATGCTGCATGTAGTCGCTGCAGGCCTTGGTTACTCACATGCAGCCCAAGTTGAAATCTACAATACTCATCGCCCTTTTTCATTTAGGTATCTCCGTAGTGTTTTTAAAACTCTACCGCTTTGTGATGTCACAATATATGTTCCAGAATCCCCTTGTTTGTCACAATGCCTGTCTGGTAATTATCTTACATAACATAGACATGTGCTGGACGCGCCTTCTCAAACGTATTGGGAATTTCCTGCCAAATTTGGCTATAAAAGAGTTTGAAATCTCGTAACAATAGTAAGCTTAGTCTTGGGATATTAGATTTTTTTGGGAGCCATATGGCGTCACCAAAAGAGCCATATATGGCTCGCGAGCCATGGGTTCCCGACCCCTGCTCTAATAGAATGTTTCTCAGGCAATATCACTTCGACTAGCCCCAAAGTACCAATTTTATCAATCTCAATTACGAAACAAAAATAAAATTTCCAGTGACAAAAGTAATGTCTGAAAGATACTATGGTTTGAATAGATTTTAACCACGTTCAATTAGTTGTGATTTGTCGTCATTGATGGATGTTAAATTGAAAACTGACCTTGCTCTCTCTGACGCTTCCGTTCTGTGAACATTCGACAATTGCCCGAGACAAAATCTATCACCACCTAGAATGTTAAGACATCTTTTGGCATTTTATTAAAACTTATCAGCTGTCATAATAAGAACTATATTGATATAAGATCACTCGCAGTCTTCTGAATCCTGAAATTTTAGCTGTTGTATAGTAGGATTCAATTCCAAAAAATAAGTAATAAATATGAAACAAAAGAAATATAACGCACCAGAAGGATCCACATATCCATCTACGGTAACAGCTGGACATGATGCAGGAACTTTGAATGTTTCACCCACTTGTACATCCATCTCATATGAAGTTATTGAACACCAAAATTCTGGAGCTGGTTAATAAATAAAACAGGTTTTATTATCATAAATAAATAGAAGTTAAATATTATTAGACAAGTATCTTATTTAGGCTAACAAAAGTTTGATTGCTCACGTGGGTGATTTGAAATTGGCATATAATTCATGTCAGATCCGGGTGTGTAGTATGGTGTATTAACTGGTGAAGACATGTCAGGTGTGTATCGTGCTGTGCTGCTTGACCAGTTCATTTGGCCATCTGTTAACAATAACGAAATTCAATTTTATACGGAATGAAATATAATTGAAGCATAATATATTATAAATTGGATATTTTTATTTTGAGTTTTCAGCTCAATTAGAGCAAATATAACTTTCTAGTACTTGTATAACAAAGTCAACAACATGTGCGTTTTTTTTATTTCAATGTCTTGATTTGGAAATAAATCAAAAAATACCAACAAAGATACCTCGAGTGATATACGAAGTTCCATTCCTAAACTGCACTATATCTTTGAGAAATATAGTGAAGTAGAAAATTTTGACCATTGATTGGTTCAATAAGAATAATATTATGTCAATTAGATAAAATTGAAATTATGTCTGCTAGAGACTATAGTTATTTGATCAAGCCAATATAACAACAATTAATCATGAATAGATTATGAAATAATGATAAAACAAATTCGTTCAAAATTCTTTATTAGCATCCTGTAATATGATAATACGTTATGCAAACAAGACTGCTGACAGCTCTAGTGGTATAGTACTATTTCCGAAGTATCTTTCTTTAGACTTCAACATTGATATTTGCAAGACCAGGCTTACTCAGTGTAGGAACGTGTCTATTGAAAGTGTACATATCCATGGAAAACTAATATTCAGAAACAATAGATGGAAATTGTAAGGTTTGTAGTCAGCATTGTGGATCTGAATTTATACAATCAATCATTCAATTTATGACTATATGCTGTGAATGAAACTTACTTCTTTGACTATATTCCATCAATTGTTGTGATGCACTGGGGACACCCTGAGAAGGTGGTAGCATAGTATTGTTTGTTGATGCATAACCCAGTGTACTTGATGAAGTTCCACCCAGTCCACCTGCAAAATATTTGTTTATTTAATATTAATTAAGAAGTGAAAATCTACATAATTATTCCAGTAATAAATATTGAATATACAGTATGATTTGATTTTGAGTAAAAAAGCACAGTACGCCATGAATTATTTCACATAAATATAACAAATTAATAGTCATAATATTATATATGGTCAAAAATCAAGAAAAGTTTACGAACATTTCTGAAAATGAGTTTTTCAATAATTTTTTGTGTGTTACTTTTGTAAAAAATGATAAAATTAAATACCAGATAACATACACAATTTTTCAAGCATAACATTATACAATCAGGCATTTCCAATAGATGTAAAAATTTCGCATCATAATTTATAAGCAATACTCAGAATATGAACAGACATAATCAATCGACTCCTGCAGTATTACCATCAATTATTATTGATTGATTAGCGCTCGAAACGAGAAACTGGTAAACATAGTTCCAAACATACTTTTGCAGTGAGAAAGAAATCATGGTTTGTAAGAAAATACACATTTTTTTACATAAATTTAAATGTTTGTTATTTTAGAACTTCCAATGTATTTCATTAATTCCAGTCTGAGTGAATATTTCTCAAAGCAACCTGTACTGGAGCTTGTTCAGTGATATTAAACAAAAGATCACGATACTGTAATGTTACATATAGGCCCTCCTATGTAAGTTAAGAAGTTAAAAATTAGCTTCATTTGAAAGATAATTTTAAATAGGTTCAAAAATCATTGGCATTTCCACATTTACAATGAAAAATACCTGGAACATTTTTGTAATCATTGACAGAATGTTGTATTGTGTTTCCTGAACCATCTGATGTTCCCAGTATATGAGTTGCACTTGATTCAGCCTTCATGTCTCTGTAGTCTATAGACATCAACGGTGCTGGGGGAGCTAGAGTAAGAAAAGTAAGTAATGAAGATGAAAAAAACACAACATTCTGTTTCCATATGCAATGAATTTATATAACATTTAGACAAGGTTGCCGAGTAGTTGAACCTATATACATTGGCATTGCGCAAACACTAAAATGTTATAAACTGTCAAGGCCAATCCCACTCGAAATTGAACATTTGCTAATTCACACATTTACGATTTTGTTTTACTACCATAGTTGTATTACACCTTATTTTGATAGTTGTATTGATATTAGGTAATTAAAAAAAACTAATTTATGATTTTAATGGAAATGGTGGTCATAATATATCAAAGTTTTCAAAAACATATCACAGCTAGAATCTACATTGTTTGGATTAAAAATTTTGGTAAATACAATATTAGGTAAGAATAGTGTGCGATAGGCTACTAAATATACAAACACATCAAATTTTTTCCAAACTAGGTTTCTCTTAGACTAGTATTGGTATATACCGCCATTTGAAGTGAAATTTGTACATACAGGGTTGCGTCAAAATACAGATCCCATAACCTTCTTACTTTTAAGAAAATAAAAAATAAAATTATTCAAAACTTTATGATTGTTTGTGTACGATTGTACCCGAAAAGTTTCAGAAATCTAGAACACTTTGCACAAAAGTTATGTTCTCTCTAGAATATTATCAAATGATCTGGGATCTGTTTTTTTGTTACCCCTACATTATCCAATAGCTTTGAGTTGACATCTAGATCCTCTAAATGTCTAAAGTCTGTACATTTCTAGAAGTGAAAATATTTTTCAAACCTGTGTGTTGCAGTGTTAGTCCAGATAAATCAATCCCAGGTGATACGACTCGTTCATAGTGATATGGGTTGATGCATACAGAATCACACTTGAGATCAAATGCATATTTACAAGTCTTCAAATGCTTAAGTTCATTTTTATGAAGATCAGGCCATCTCCAAAGTCTTGCATAAATCACATGAGGAAATCCTTTCCTTCCTGCAACCTAAAATAAATCAGCACTGTCAGCACTATACCATTATAAACAAAAAATAAAATGATAAGTTGAAGTTGAAATAAGTCAGGTATACAATCAAAGTTACAATTGGATAAAAAAAAAGAATATTTGAATCAGTCAATATAATACCATTGCCCGCTTAAGTTACTCAGCGTGGGTTCAAAGGTTCGAATCCTGTAGGCTATAATTAAGTGCAAGATGATTGCTGGACTCCTCACAGTTGTATGAGTGGTTCATATAACCACTGGTCGGTTATGGCTTTCTCTATCCTCAAGTCCATGTATCTGAAGCAAATAAATGGCTAACTAATCCCATACCAAGAAAAGACTGGTAACCGGACGAGAGATCCAGGTATGTCACATGATTAGGTCATCTTATCGATTTTCCTCTCGCGGATCCTGGGATAAATATGGAAATCCTCTCCTATTCCACTCGATATTTAGCAAGCAATCAAAAGTGTTTTAGTGAAGCTTTACCTGAAGTCTCCCATCTAAAGTACGTTGAATAGTGACACAAGTAGTAGGATGCGCTCCATTAGTTGTAATGGCATTTATAAGTGCTTCTAGTTCATCCTTCTTCTCTTTTAACTTTTTAACTAAACTTTCAATTGCTCTTTTCGCAAAACTTTCACTTTCACCACCTTGTCTAAATGGATAATGTTGCATTTAACTCAAACAATCTTTTAATATAAACAAGATTCATTTCTTGACATTGTTATAAACTGCTTGTCCGACATGTATGACTTTGCTCAGACAAAATATTTCAGGAATACATTTGTGATAGTGCACAGCAGGGCTCTTGAATTACTTAGCATAACGGGGTGAAAACTCAAAAAAATCAGCCACGAACGCGAATATAGTTCTAAGTTTCCGAATTATTTTCAGAAATTGATGAAATAAAAAGATAAATAAGATTACATCTTGCCATTATACCACTTTACGACTCACCTGTGACACATTAAACTATGAACTATACTGAGGCAGGCATCATTGGATGTGGCAGGTGCATGCTGTTGCTGATGTATCGACATTGTATTCGGCTGAGGTGGAGGCAGGGGATCTTTATTATAAAGCGAAACAGACATTTTTGATAGTTCAATAATGCTAAATTATGGTTCTGCTGCACAATTATATTAATTGAGAAATAAAAATAAACATTGATGAACCAATAAAACGATTTATACAAATATACAGAATATATACCGGTAATAGGCCTATTTGGAAAAAATATTACAAAAAATAGACTTTGGCTAATAAAGTAAAAAAAGAAGAATCAAAAAAAAAAAAAATTAAATATATCTAACCTTATCTAATCATGGAAACCCTACATAATATATGGGGCAGTAATAGCCAAAATCGAGTTAATTTTGAAACATTATTTATTAATAAAAAAATTTCATTATATTTTGAATTCAATCAAGTTCGAAAAAAATATTTGAATTGTACTGTATGGCATCTTCATTATACATTGAAAGTCATTTTAGTAATGAAGAGAATCAGAAATATTTTGTAACTTGTTTTACACTACCACATTTCTACAGGTACCGGTATACTAACTACGCAATTCCAAAACTAAATTCAACTTGAAAACTTAGAGGAATGTGATATACATTAGTGTAAGAAACTATCGGAAAACATTAATCAATAGTCTGATAGTTATACCTTGCTGGCTAACACTTTTTAAAACATATCATTTTTTTTATTTTATTGATTCCATTTGGCAAGGTCTGTTATAACTTGATCACTGCTTGTTTGGATAAAACATAACAGTGCTCATTAAATTGTTTTTTTTTTCGCCCAACATAAGGTTAATATAGTGGCAATAATGATGGCTATAAGTAGGTTCCATTACATTTGAAACCACGTACATTTGAATCCACAACAATTGCACCTGCATACTATTGCACCTATCAAATTTTTTTGTTTTATGGATATTTGAACCTACACTAACCCTAACACATGGGTTTTAGCACCCGCATATAGATTGAACCCGCGGATATACACATGGGTTCAAATGTACGGTCAACCAATAAGTATAAGTTTATTTCGATTCCATAATCAGAATAATAGACGATAAAGTAATTGATAAAAACAAAACAATTAGAACTGATTATAGAATCGGTAAAGCAAACAATACCTCTAGTAAGGTTTGAAAAGTACAAATTTTAGATGAGAAAATATTACGCGTTCGCTCACCCAATCCTTCTGAACTACTCATTTAAGCGCTGCAATAATGTAATCAGACTAAAAACTATGAGCATGTAAGAAGATATAGAACAGGGGTTCCCAAACTTTATTGGCCACGGGCCAAAATTACAATTGAAAGGATGTTCGCGGGCCGGAAGAGTACAGTATAGCGCCTGGAGGTGTGCGGCGGTTTAGCTGGGATTTAGTGGATTCACAGTTGACATTTTATGAAACATGCTTGTTTGACTCGTAATGACGCATTATGTCGTAGGTATTGCATGTATTGCTTCAAAACTAGAATAGTTCGTTGGCAAAGGGGACAAATCGCTGAAGTCTGAGTCATACGGTAGTCTAGTTCAGGGCTACTCAACAATTTCACCAAAGGTCCGGTATGACAACGTTTCAGTTGTGTAAATTAGCGCCGACTTGCTGAAAAGATTACAGATACGGCATTCGACCCCATAGAACCTGTATACAATACAGATATATATATAAATATGTATACGGTAAGTCTTCCGGCGACTTGAATTCAAAATCCAGTTGTTTGAGTTTCATGATCTCCCGTATTCCCATATGCTTAAAATTGTTCATGTTTTGTAACTTATTGAGGAACCATCTTAATCCTGTAATCCAACTCTTATGTCCAGTAGACCTATGTCTGTACCGGTATGTGCGCTTAATTCAACCAAATACCGGTACCGGTACCGGTACTCCAAAGTCCGGATTCGCCAGTTGAGTTGCCCTGGTCTAGTTTATGTTTATTATTTGACATCTTTAACCTTATTTAAATGTCTGATTACTAAATTACTGCCCTATGCAATCTTAATACTGTGATACCGGTACCGGTACGTACCGGTACCGATTAATTGAGATACCGGTGGTACCGGTACGGTAGTACCGGTACGGAGATACCGGTGTTCGAATTGCTATGATAAACACAAGCTTAGACTGTGATGATGACATAACAATCTGACAATTGGCAGTATCTTGATTCAAACAGGTAGAAACAAAATCTGTTTCACTAATTCACTTAAGCTTGGCGGGCCATTTTTAATCGTTACGCGGGCCGGATTTGGCCCGCCCCCTGCCCGCGGTTTGGAAACCCCTGATACCGGTACAGAAGAATGAGAAAATCACAACTGTACACTTTATTTTTATTTGGTTCTTCTGTATGTCAGTAGCCTAAGTACGGTACCTCCAGACCTAGCGTACCGTACCGTACACAGTTACAATATAAATTCAGAGCCATGAAATATCCCAATTTCTGTTTTCTCTCCGTTTCTTGGCGCGGCGGTGTGACTCGCTCGCCACCGCACGCACCTCTGATTACCCTGCGTCTACGACCGGCAACTAATTTGCCTAATGTTAAACAAGTTCATGGACGCTATCTTGTGCCAATGACATTAAACAACATGATGCGCAACTCCGGCATTTTTGTCCGAAGATCGTATTCGATAGCACGCTCCAATGCACATACTTGACGAGACGAAAACGAGCGGATGTGTGCTGCTTTCAAGGCGTAACACGAATGGTGTTCGTGCCTGCTTTGACAGTTGTTGTCGATTTTAATGATATTTTTGAAAGTTGGGGTAAAAAGAAATCGTTAGAAGGTAAGGTGAATACTATTGTTGTATATCACACCCGGGCATCGCACTGTTAAGTACATGTGGGAAAGCCAGCCTTTGTCAAATACTACGAAGTTATTAATTCAGTACGGTACGTAGTTGCCCATTTGCCGAAATTACATATTTACTTACCCCTTATGGTTTCAAATAGTTCATGCACCTCCAGTTAGATTTTTTTAATCAGTGAGGATATATACTCATTGTTGATTGCTGCTCATTGTAACATACTATTACGCATTCACTTTTATTTGCGTATTGAATCAAAGTGTTAACAAGTTCACCTAACATTTCACTCATACCGGTCTATATTGTATAGTCTGATTTCTCAAGTATTTGGAGTCACGAATGCTTGTAATTTTCTGACTAAACCCTCTTATTAGTTGGTTTATATACCAAATTCAGTAAAATATTTTTTAAATAAAACATGAGATATTGGATTTATTAGCTTTTCCATTCTGAATCATATAGACTGCTTTATTTATTCTCAACGAAAATTAATAAATCTCCTCTCTTTCTTCAGATGTGAAAGTTGTGGACCAACCTGTCTAAGCATTGTGAGACTCTTGCAGCACAAGAGGCAATAGCAGAAATAGTAAGTATATCAATCAAGAAATTAAGCCGACATAAAGCAAAACTTTCAACTATTCGTCTAATCTCAATTTCCTATTATTTATTCACAGGACAACTATAGCAGACGGGGAGATATCAGAAGTCTGGCGACATATCAGTGACAGTGTGATTCCAAGAAATATAATGCAATTGAAAATAGAAAATTGCAATAGAAAAACAACCTATGGAGGCATGCAAAGACATTTGACCCTCCGGTAGAGTTGTGTATGGCCCCCACATCCTGCAAGGCTTGAGGAAAATAACTAAAAATTCCAAAGCGTAAGATTGCATAAGCGGTCTTATTTGTAAAAAGGCACAACACACGCCAGACATACTTAAAACAGCTTTGGAAATGAGGATTACGGGTACCTCACTGCACCTGTGTTATATTTGGTTCATCAACTTTTGGTAGTACTATAGAAGAAATTCCGGAAGGGGTATAATTATCATTCATGCTAAAATACTATCATATATTTTTTGAACAACTTCAATCTAGACCAGGGATCTCAAACTCGCGCCCCCAGAGAACTTCCAGTGCGGCCCTCGAACGCTGAACAATAATTGTAATAGTATTTTGGAAGTTTTTTTTTTTATCTAAATGTAATAGATTTTTCAAACCTTCTAAAGTGAAATTGATTATTCACACAGAAAACAATTTACTGAAAGTAGTTTTGGAATATTAATTTTTTTTGTCCACATTTTGACCCAATTAAGAATACACATCAAGCTAGCAAAAGAATACTTGAATAAAACACTTGAGTAATTAAATTAAACGCAAAGTACATGAAGAAGGTGGCATTTTCGAAGAAAATGGGAGTTGTAACATTTCTGCTCTTCACAAAATTCTGAAGCACATTGTTTAATTTGTCATATTTCCATCAATACAATCAAAAAACACAATAAGCTCAGCAGTCAATATGACAAATTCGAAGACCAACTTCGAACAGAAAATTTCCATGTGTTTGTATATTAATATAATTATACGACTTAGTTACTAAAAATCAATATCAATAATAATTCAAGCAATCCTATGCCACGCAATGTAGTGCGAAATGTCTTGTCGAAAAAATCTGTCATTTGTTTTTTTACTGATCTATACATGAAATGATAAAAGTAACTTTTTTGCATTACTGGAATTAATTAAACATTCGTAAAGATCCAGATAAACCCATGATCATGTGGCCTCGTTAGTTAGAGTTGGTACTATAAAATCATTTCAGACTGGCCTTAGTATGCTGGTGACACAAAAAAGATGCCAAACGCCAGGACAAATGTAATTATTAAAAAAAAGAGTTTATACTGTAGTATTTTTGTTAATTTTAGGTTCATATATTTAGATTAAGTTATTTTTAGTGTATGTATTATTCTTTCCTTATTCAAAGCTTGTTCAAAAATGATTTTGATGGTTGTACATAGAATTTTACGATTTTTTATAATAAATACTGTAACTTGCAAATGTTGCAATAATAGTGGAATGCAAATATTAATATGTAATTGCATTTGAAATTGAAGAAAATAATAAAACTTAATCCAACTGTTTAGTTGCATCACAATATATGTCACAAACTAAAACTATCTTAAAAATATCTTTTAAGTATACATTATCAAAAACTGTTTGCGGCTCTTTTTACAATTTTCAAAATGCAATGCGGCTGTCGAAAACCCATGAGTTTGACACCACTGATCTATTCTAGACGATTCAAGCATTGCTTTGGGAAATTATATCACTTCAATTAAATTGAAATAATCTCGCTATATTAAATACAAAATCGTTGCTATCATAAAGGTAAACCAATTCAGCCACTGGAAATATATTGGCCTTCACAAAGCAATGGAGGCAAAATTGAGAGTTCATGAGCTATGAACATTTGTTCTTTTCTTTGTCTTGAACTTTCCATACTCCACAGCCCCTATTAATTTTTTTTAATTTTAATTACCATGTGATGGTCATACATATCTTTAACTTGTATTTTCTGTCATGATGTATTATCTCAATGTGCCAAACTATTAATTAGTGTGCATATTTTGCTTCCAGATGACATAAATGTATTGTCATGTTTATTACCTCAGCTTGGAGTATTGACAAGAAAAAGGTGCCAGTAAATTAGGTAAAAAAATTTTCAACTCATTGTAATAATCAGAATTCACAATCAATAGGAATTATAAACAGCCAACAATCAGTGAGAATTATATGCGAAATCCCTCAGAATAAATTTGTCTAAAATCGGAGGAAGGCAAAAAATATAGGTAGTTTCCATCCACACAAGCATTTCAAGAAGACTTGCTCGAGCCAAACTAAATGAGCATCGTCAGGTGATCGGTAAGGCTGCAAGTTGAATTCAGCCCTGCAACCTCCTGCATAGAAGACAATATTAATTAGTGGGCTATGAGCTAAATTCCTAAATTTAAACAAACCTATCTACGATGCATTATGTACCAGCAATGTTACCTACGATTAACTGAATATGTAATATGTCTAATAAATTCACCTACAAAAGCAAGTTCGATAGGTGCAAACTTTGTGTTATGGAATTGTATCGCAGCACAGTTTTGTATGACACCCTCTTTAAATGAAATTTCAATGATTAAGCGCAAACATTAAAATTACTAACTTTGAACTTTGTCATTATCTGCAAAATGTTCCACACAAATCTTTCCGCTATCGCGTTTGTAATCTTCTCTGATAAAAAAAAAACGTCTATGATGTCCAGAATTGCTCTTTACAGCTTGCCTGTTATTCCAGCTTTCCAAGTAAGCAAAACTTCTTAGATATAGAGATTATTTTGTTTCGTTACAGGCGCAAAAAGGCAGGTACTACACGTAAAAAAGACGCCGAGTAGCAAAAGCGAGCGGAAAACGGACGGGAAAGGCGACGAGAAATATGTGCATTGGAGCGTATCATGAAATACAATGTTTTGCCTGTAGTCTTATGGAGTGACGTCAGAGTTGCCTATCATGTTGTTTAATGTCATTGCTTGTGCCATATTTGGGAAACGCGAAACAATGGAGTCCTATGGGAAATTTTCGTCGTGTTGTTGTACCAAATAGAATAAGTCAGCTGTTATAAGGACTAGAATGAAGCCGAAGGTTAAGCTTCATGCTACCTAAATATATAATGCAATTAAGAATAAAAAAACTATCTAATGCGTCAAATTTGACCTCAAACACAACGTATAACCATTTTTGGTCATTTTTACGAAGATTTTATAGTGATACACCAATTTAACTCTGTAAAATGTCTCCACAACAATTCTACAATGTCATTTGTTCATCTAGCACGGCTCGGAGCTAAGCAGTAGGGCATTATGGAGCTTGCCAGACGAAAAATGTTAACGAGAAAATAGAAACGGCCATTGAAGCGAAGTTGAGTCAGCCGGCAATTTCATCGAATAAATACAACTTTTCCTCCAACGATTTCAGTTATAAAATTTACGATTGTAATATCTTTCTAGGTCTATCCTTCCTAGAAGTTACCGCACCATACCTATTTAACAAAGTTATATGAGCTAGTGCTCAACTTAAATTGCTATCCATGGTGAGAATCTACAAGTGTTTAATTGCTTACTCATAATTTTTAACATCGTCTTAGCATAACTTAACTTATGATAACTCAAAAAGACAATGGAAAGGCTACCCAATTCAACGCAAGAGCGAGCAGTACAAACTGAGATTCATCCAACCGTCTACAACTGATAACATTTTAATTGTTACGTCACGCAGAATTCTGCGTTCATTGGCCAATGTTGCCGGAAAAGCAGAGAATATAAGACAGATGATAGCATATATTTCTTGTGGTAAAAGCGTTTTTTCGTAAAACGTGCAACTTTTGGAAATGGGAACAAAGTATTATTTATTACTATATTACTAAGGAACATTTTAAAATTGTTTCCAAGTAGTTCCCTTATGTGCGCTACAAAACTGAAAGATAAACGGCCTCGTCTCGCGGCCTATATTAGGAAGCATATAGAATAGAACGTTTACTGAGCTCAATGAGCATATATATATACAATGAGTGGACACTTCCAAATATTTGCTCATCCCTTGCTTCGGCCGCGCCGGTTGCGAAATTGGCCGTATTGAGGCTTTTAATTTTTAGATTCTTGTTCGGTTTTGGGTTTCGAAGTATGGTAAGTTGAAAGCATACTAACTATAAGCATATGCTTATTGGAAATGCATATCTATTAGCTATAGCACAGAATATGAAGTCAAATGCGGTTATTTCTGATTATAGCATGGGGTTTAGGCACATATTTATCCATGGGAAAGGAAAGGGATAAGAAGTCCTAAATATATGGCGAACCACAGCTTCTCGCAATCATAGATTATAAGGTGCTCCATACGAAGCCCCAGGGCTGTCCAATTTCAAATCATTCTGGCAGTCTGGGATATCTTGACAATAAAAACGAAGACAAAAATTAGAAGAATAGCAGGGAATCGGCTTATCGGCTTTCCTCTCCACATGAGTGAATATGTTAACCCCATCCTATATCAATGAATACAAAGCCCCACGTCCCCCTTTACATGGGTCGTAACGAGTGGTGGGATTCAAATTTTTGTCAGCTGGTTCCATCACAAAAGTCATAGTTTTCGGCCGGTTCTGTTACATGTTTTTTTAGTAATGTTGACCGATTCGCTGATCACATCAGCTTCACAAATATCGCATCCCGGGGTCAGTAATGATAATATTGTTTGCTCAAAATTGGGACCGTAACTGTGATACAAATCCAACACAGAAGATAAAAATCAGAATATAATTAATTTTTGTTGTGAATACATTCCTTAATAGTTGTCTTTAACATCTTCGCCGATGTTCGTTAAAATATTCGAATAATTTTATATAAAAAAAATACGGTTTGCCCACCACTAATCACGGCGCATGTAAATAATCAATAAATGACAATAAAAAATCAACTTTGTTAGCATTAAATTCCAAGTAAAATTTCCACATTTCATGATTCGATCGGCGCTACACGCGAGCGTGTTTTTGTATATATTCACCAAACACCGCCAAGAAAACAGAGGCGAGCTACACGTGACTGTGGAATTTCGCTGTGAACGACGCATTGTTTTTAATTTATTACACGCCTCACGCAGTCGTGAATTGAACTTTTGGCGCACTGTTTTAATTTCACCGTATGCCCTCCACCCCGTTGGAAAAATCCTGGCTGCGACCCTTGTTCGAATTCTATATCTCACTATTGATTACAAAAATATAATTGCATCCAAACCAACAGTATCTATATATATGACTATATGAAGGATCGTTAAAATTAAATAATATACATGCAAAAATCATGATTGATAACAAAATGTACTCTAAATAATGAAATAAAAAACAAACTTTTTTGTATAAATTCACAAGACACGAAAATGGCAAATTTTAAATTTTAATGGCAAGATATCCTAGAGTAATTTATAGTTAAAATCAGTATTTTTAATAAGTATACGACTAGCTCACAAAGTCCAGGCAGCCTGGGGGTTCATAAGGAGCACAGAGCTATTTGGAGAGGCCGTGGTTTGCCATTTTATAGGCTTTCGGCTTTCCTTTCCCCCTGGATAAATATGTAAGTCCCATGTTATATCAATGAATAAATACAGCAATAACCGCACCCCACGTGGCGACTGATTCATATTCTGTTCTGTAGCTACGTTTTCTACCTAATAGATATGTATTCTAAATATGCATATGCATGTTAGTATGCTTTAAACGTACCATACTTCAAAACCCAAAATCGAACACGAATTGAAAAATTAAAAGCCCCAATACGGCCAATTTCGCACTCAACCCAGCTGAAACAAGGGATTTTTGCAGCGAATGATGTGCTTTCTTCATATGCAACGAACCATTTAGCTGGACGACGTAAAAATGCAGGGTACAATGGATTAATGAGCAAATATTTGGAAGTTTCCACTCATTGTATATATGCTCATTGCTGAGCTTGAGTCACGCCACATTAATTGTTTGTTCATTAAGTTTGTTGCATCGTTAACTTCAAAACGGAAATAGGATTTCTGATTAAGAAGCTATGGAAAACTATAATAGTGCATACGTGGTACATCATAAAATTTGGGTTTTTGGGAATAATTGGCAAGATATGATGTTGGAGTTTGATTGTTGTGAAATATCATGTTTTTAGGACATTTTCAGTAACGGATTACACATAAATACAATTTTGTTCTTAACACCTAAAATTGCATGATATACAATGTATTATACTGCAGTAATTTCTGCAGTAATAATAAAAGCTCGCCCTTCGTAATCAGGGGGACATGATGCCGGGCTTTGAAAATTGTAAATTTTTTTGGTATATATATGTTTATAGCGAGGTTTATGATGAAATAATATTTGACAGTGACGTACACATAAATACAAGATTTGTTCCCAACAACAAATTCTGTTATGTAGATTTTATGTATACCGTATTTGCTCTTTTAATAGCCCAGGCGCCTATTTTTTTAAACATACTCACTAACCGGGCCCTTATTCAAACCGGCCCTTATTCAAGCAGGGGCGCTTGTTATTTTCAAAGTAAAATTGCACACAAAAATACCAGTAGATGATTTGATCGATCGTTACTGAATAATTAATACCGTATATTGTCATTTTCAGTTCTCAAGTATGATTTAAACAAGAATAATGAAAATTTTGACGCAAATCCGCAAAAAAAAAGTTTACACCGGGCGGATATTCAAGCACCGGCCCTTATTTATTTTCATGTCCTGTTCACACGGGCGGCT
This sequence comes from Styela clava, assembly GCF_964204865.1. Classification (NCBI taxonomy): domain Eukaryota; kingdom Metazoa; phylum Chordata; class Ascidiacea; order Stolidobranchia; family Styelidae; genus Styela; species Styela clava. The sequence goes on along the minus strand of NC_135260.1, from coordinate 17,840,675 downwards.
ATTCAAACGGGCCCTTAATCAAGACCGGGCGTTGAAACGAGCATTTACGGTATATCTGATATTTTTCCACTAATAAAATATTTTCTTGTTTGTACGACAGTGTTGGCATTATTTGAATTTTGACATTTTAGGTTTTATAGTAAGGAAAATCCCGTGTTTCCCTGAAAATAACACAGTGTCCTATTTTTTTTTAAACGGGGTTATTTTGGGGGATTTCTTTGATTTTTATTTATCAAAAAACAAAATTACAAAGTCGAGAATTTCAAAAATACCAAAATCGATATCCATTTACTTATAAATAACACGTTTTTATTTGAAATAATAGATAAGACATAGATTATTAAAGAGAGTAGAAAACATTTCATGCTATCGACTAGGTCAAAAAGTTTTGCGTTATTGACTAGGTCCTATTGTGAGGGAAGCCACTTTTTTAATATCATTTTTTAAATTCCGGATTGGTCTTATTTTTGGGAAAACACGATCTCTTTTCTTGCAGTTCAAGCCTATCTAGGTATAAGTAAATTTAAACTTGACTTTGAATTTGTTGTTCGATAATTTTCAAATTCACCGTTTTTTCGCTGTGCTAAATCCTTGAATATTATAAATGTGTTTTCTTTATCAGGGATGATATATTCGCATGAAAAATTGTGATATCAAATATTTTGAACGTTTAGCTTGGTCTCACACATAGTTCACCGTGGTACCAGCTTCACAGTAGCAGGGTTGCCGCATTAGCTTTTTTAACGCCAAACTAACAATTTTGGATTTTCTAAAACGCGTTTGGCGTCAGAATTTCCGTTTGGCTTTTCTATGTCTATTCTAGTATCTAATATTAAAATCATATAAAATACAATATTTAGTAGTCAACAATAGAATAGCCTATTGCTTAGCTACTGAACATTTAGATTTTCCCGAGCATTGATTTCCTTGTTTATTACCTTAACCATAACCAATCAAAAATAAGTCAATTACAATTGCAGTTTTTGCATCCGCTCCGGCAGATGTTCCAGCAGGCCACGTTTTCATAGTTTTGCGTGTTTTTTTAGTTCTATTTTCAAAACCTAATTGACATTAGTCCTAAGGAGCTTCCGTTTGGTTGCAGTAATCAAAATTCACGTGGTTGGATAATTTTAGTCAAATTGATGGTTTCAAACATGTAAACCAGTCAATAATCTTCAACGCTCCAAAACAATATCAGAATAAGCATAAAAAAATTTAAATAGTGAGGTATAGGTAGAATTGTCTCCTGAGGTATATATATCGCAAGTTCAAGTAGAAACATGTGCATATTAGATATAGAACATATGTACATATATTCGGTATTAGATAGATATTAGATGTCAGCTTTACTGTATTGTGTCAGATGTACAATCTAGTTTTACCATTCAATATTTATTCTTTCTTACTTTTAAATCCTTAATCGTGCTGAAGTAAAAATCGTCATGATAGCAACCGAAAATACAACCTTCAGTGAGTAAAGACATTTAGGGTCGCTCACTAAATCAACTGCTGGCTCCAAATCGGCAAATTGCAAACTGTACAAATCCACTATTCTACCAAAGGTTTCAAATCATGTGGCTTTTGTACTTGGCAAAATTGTTGGCGTTTTTGTGACTTAATCTGACTTTTTCATCATTAGGATCTGACGACCCTGCACAATAGTGCAGAACAGCTGAGTCGCACACGACTTCTTTCCTTATTGCGATGCCGATATAGTACTGATTAATGTAATAATGTGAATTTTTATTGTCTACCACAGGCTTTTGCTAACGGCGATATTTTGAAAAGAAGCTTGAGCGACTCAAATTTAACAAATTACTAATATCACAAAATGCGAATCAATTCTAATTATATTCGGGCAGTATACCATATATTGGATCTCCGCTTCTGGGAGACCCTTAATCTCAGTAGGCCTCGGCGAATGGATTTAGATATAATTTTTCATGTAGGTTATCTTGCAATCCTAGAAATATGGAAACAGCAAAAAACGCGCCGATCGTAAGAAAATTTCAATTTTTTTTACAATTTATCGCCGTTTTTTCGTTAACCAAGTTGAAAATTGAAATTCAAAGAACGCTACCTTTCGCACGGGAAATTACTTATTCCAACAAGTCGGCATTTGTCTCGATACTTCATAAACTGGAGAAGCCTTAGGGATTGAAGAGAACAATATGTTATTTAGTTTTAAGCCATCGTATATCAGTCTACAAAACGCGCAGCTCTTAACCCTATATTCCCCGACAATCTACGTCCTTCTTGACACCCCTAATTAAAAATTGTCATTTCTATTCGTTTAAAAATGATAGCAACACCACTTTGGTATGTCTGAAAAGCCGTTCTTGAACGCCCGCTGACATGCGGCGCTCAAAATACGCAGCCTGTTCTCTCTAATTTGTATGGCCGGGGAAAGATAAAATTTCAAAAATTTTTCAATTTTTTTTGTTTTCAATTTGAGCCCTGTAGGTAGTATACACGCGCGAGAGACTCGAATCATGGTCAACTGAATAACCACTCAGTTAACCATGCTCGAATGTATTATGTCTGCTGTAAAGCGCGTTACGTCATATTTCAAACGAGTGCTCAGTGAAGCTTGTAATGCGAACCAGACGATAGATATACGATTGATAATCTTCGCGTGTCAATACCGAGCTGTCTCACTTTTGCGCGTTGTCGACAAACTAACTAGTCTGGAATTCTTCAGTTGCGTCTCGCGGGCCAAAGATTGATCGTTTGCAAAGTAGTTTCGTATTTATAAACTTAGACACACTTGCACTAATAAAGAAAATCACACTATAATTAAAAAGAAAAATATATACACAAACATACATTACATTTATATACATAAAAATCATAATAAATGATATATACATAAAATGGATGAATATACAAAGGTAACACAAAGTATCTATCGCCAATATTCCACTTTTTTATGATAATCTACAAAGCAACTTTTGCCGGTTGATACGCAGAGATGCACGTCACATTCTATGCAAACAGTAGTGCTTCTCGAAACCGATCGCACTCGTTATGCATAACAAAAATAATAGATAAACGCTTGGTGCAAGAATTTGTTGACTTTGTTTTATATATTCACGAAATTATTGGCGTAAAGAAGGCCTTAGATTCTTTGGTCGTGCTTTTTCCATCGAGAGTTTTTTTTTCGTCGAGGGAATGTAACAGCCGCCAAAACAAACTTGTTTACGATCACAATAACAAACTTGTTTACGATCATAACTCTGCACGTGACGCAGAGATGACCTCGTTATGCATAACAAAAATGAATAGATACTATCGTGACCCCACGCTTGGCGCAAGAATTTGTTGACTTTGTTTTATACATTCGCGAAATTATTCGCAAAGAAGGCCTTATTATACGCAGCCAGACTAATGGGCGCAAATAAGCGTATAATATGTCGATACACCAAGTAGAAGAAACAACAAAAAAAAATTATTGACAAATGTGTCGCCGACTGTAATTTGCACAGGTGCGATTACAAGTATACTCTGATCAAGCATGGACCGAGGATAAACACACATTGGACGCCGTTGTAACAACGAACTACTCTGAAATAGTTTAGACATCCCCAAAACAGTAAATTAGCAACCTATAGCCGGATTATCACCTGGGATAAGGTGATCATCTATATTCCTCCTTTAGGGGAGAAAAGGGTTAAAATGAACTGGCCTTTTTGACAACCCGCTCACTTGTTACTGAATCGCGCTGCCTTCAGAGATCTCAAGTTTCTATCGATGACAACCGGTTGTTGAGTGCGGGCTTCAACTATAAGCGGAGATCCTAGGAGCCTACCGACTTGTATATTTTTATTTTTACCATAAGTAGTCGCAACGGCGAGTTTTCTTGGGTCACGTTGACTTCATAAATTAAACTTTTCGTTCATATACTTGTATGACATTAGGTCGGTGTTATAAGCAAGGAACGGACGGAGTGAAGGATAGATAAAACTGAAAGTCGCAGTAATCGTATAATGCAGAATGGCAGACGCAGGAATTGACCGAAGCAAGTTCCGTGTTCTCTGTTATAACATACTTGCTGAGTTTCATGCGTGGACCGATGTTGGACGTTCATTTAATTATCCTTATTGTCCTGAAAAATTTCTTGAATCTGGTTACAGAAGGAAGCTTGTTCTTAGGCAGTTAGCGGAATACAATGCTGATATATTGTGTCTTCAAGAGGTTGACGAGAATGCTTACAGGGCTCTGTTTCTGCCTGAACTATCAAAACATGGATATTCGAGTAAATTTGTTAGAAAATTGGATATCCCTGAAGGCTGCGCAACGTTTTACCGCAAATGCAGTTTGACACTAATTGTTTCCGAACAAATAGTATTGGGCGATGCACTAAGATCTAAACGCAATTCTGATTTGTATAATAAGATCAAGTGTAACAAAAAATTGTTGGATACCGTAATTTCTCGGGGAACTTCTTTATCAATGATGCTACTGGAAACTACTTCTAATGAATTGCTTGTTGTAATCAATGTCCATCTCTTTTGGGACGACAGAGGAGGGCACATAAGGGCAATACAATCGCAACTCGTAGTACGGGAAATGGAACATTTCATACAACGTTGTATAATTAGTGATACTAACTTAGCTAATAAGTTACTTGCCCGGATAGTTGCAGGTGATTATAACAGCGACTCATACTCCGCCGCTGTACAACTAATGACAGATGGAAAAGTGCCTCCAAATCATTCGGATTGGTTTGCGATGGGCAAAGAAGAGTATCAGCCAGGGATCGAATTAGTTGGAAAAATTAAATATCAAAGTGCCTGTGGTTATCCCACCTACACTTGCTTTGTTCCAGAATTTCGTAAATGTATTGATTATATTTTCATTGATCCAAAGGTCCTAAAAGTCATCGAAATACACCCCATTTCTCCATCATATGAATAAACGACTCGATACACAGCTTTACCAAATGAGTTGGCCCCATCTGACCATATTCCATTGGTCGTCGATTTAAAATTTAATTTGCAATGTAAGTGATTATGTGCAATAAAAAGTATACACATGAGTTGTAAAGTATATTATAATATATGTTTCAATTCTGTGATTTACAATTCTGATAGTTAACTATTGTTTGCAATATTTTTAGATCACAGATTATGTCATGAACAGAGGGGGGGGGGATTGCAGCTGCAACATTCTACTATTACCATTCTATGTCGGGATTAGTTAGCCAGTTATTTGTTTTCAGAAGCATGAACTTGATGGTGAAATGCTGTCCGCAAACAGTGAAACACATGCGAGATGACTTCTGGACTTGACACCAAGCAGTCCTGCCAATAGATGATATCCACATTGCGCGACCTTCCGGATCTTTTGAAAACAGTGCAATATAACTGAAGATCCATTTCGTTGTCTATACTATACTTACTAAACTGGAGAAGCCGTAGGGATTTAAAAATACAATATGTCTATACTATACGTACAGTCAACGGAACAATACGAAATAACCATTTTCAACAGCCAAACAAAACGGAAACGTATATACCGACTTGTAACAAAATGGGAGCCAGTTCAACGTTTTTGTTTTTTTGCCGTCGAGTAAACAAAGTCACGTGACCCGTGCAAGTCCCCTATACATCAATTTTTCAGAAGAACGAGAACTGTCATTGTCAGCATTTTAGTTCCAATTTAATCAATGCATGGCAGGTAAAATTTTGCACATCAGGGAAAATACCTTCCATTTTGGTCACGTGTTTTTTTTTTATATCGGTCCACTTGGTTATGCTGTTGAGTAACTTGGATACTATGTATCTGCAACGCATTCTTTCTATTGCGCAATAAACGGAGGAAATATTCCGAATTTCATACATGGGTTGCAGTTTTCGCGCAGGGCAGTGTTGCAAACTTGGATTATTTTAATCTAGATTTAATTTATTTTCATATGATTCAGATGTAAGAAATACCCATTTAGATGTTAGATTATTTTCTAGATTGTTTCAGCATTCATTTTTAGATTATTCTGACAATTGTTATTTTGCATTGTTATCTAGTGACAAAGAAGTGCAGTTCACCAATACCCGTACCTAGCAGTGGCTAACATTCGTAGATATAGAATAAAATACATAAAAGTTTTCCAATCGAAGTTTGGTAATTGTGCTCAAAACAAGCTGACTGGGATATGCGCCAAAATATTGGCTATTATTAATATTACTCTGAAAGTTTGAAAGTAACGTGAACTGACAGACTGAACGCTGTTCTTATGCTAAAATCTGAAGTCAGGAAATACTGTTGTTCACTGATTCTATCCCTATAAGAATGTCTAAAAAACCAAATGGCAAACGATATGATCAGAAATTTTGAAAACAGTGGCTAATGAATGATTTGCTGAAAGAGTGGATAGCGCGCGCCCATGACTGCTGATGCATCTAAGATTTTAAGGCATTCTGTAAATGTGTAATCCAAGCAAAATATCAAGATTTGAAGCAGCATACCAAGAGCCAGAAACATTTGAAAGCTTGTCCATTCACTACCAGAACTTTTGATTTATTTATGACTCTTAAAAACTCCGAAGCAGCAGAGCTGGAAGCGTCTATTTTCATGTTGCCACTCAGCTATTTCTAATTGTGACCATTTAGTTGTTTTATGTAAAAGTAATCCCCCTACAAACGAAACAGTGTCTCAAATGAAAATGCATCGAACTAAATGTACCCATATCATAAGAAACACTCTGTGTGAGCATTTTAAAACAGATCTTATATAAGATATTGGTGATGGCATAAATAAGGGTGTTCATGCACAACTGAGGGCCGAGATTCAACCTCTTATTCCTATAAAATGTGTTTGCCATTTTATTCAATTGGCACTCTCACAAGCATCGGCAGATAGCCTGCCAAGATACCTTAATTTTTTGATTACCGAGACTCATAAATAGTTCTCACATTCATCTACCAGGCAGTATCGGTATAAGACTAGCTGTATCAAACTTTGAATGATGGCACATCACCTTTGAAAATTCCTAAAGATTGTCAAACAAGATGGCTGGCTATCTATTCAGCCAGCTGTTCAAAGAATCCTAGAACAATGGCTGGAACTAAAAACCCACTTTGAAGTTTCACGATTGTCCGAAAAGTGCTATACTGCAGAAGTTCTGTATGGAATGTACTCAGATGAAAAAAAGTTGGCTTGCTTTTTATTTCTTAGTCCAATTCTGATTGAAGTACAACAAGTAAACAAACTGTTTGAATCCAAAAACATCGAAAAAGTGAAACTATTAAATGATATAACAATGCTGATGGCATCAATTGCAAAATAGGTACTCAGACTTCTGCATGACGTAACAATTACAATTTTATCAGCTGTAGGGGGGGTGGATGAATCTCAGTTTGTACTTCTCGCTCTTGCGTTGAGTTGGGTAGGCTAGCCTTTTCTTCGTCTTTTTTATTATCGTCAGTTTGTACTTCTCGCTCTTGCGTTGAGTTGGGTAGCTTTTTCTTTGTCTTTGTCTTTTTTATTATCGTCACGTTTGAAGAGGTCAGCAGCAAACGTTCCAAGAGGAAGAGTTAGAACATTCCACGTTGATGACTCTGTTTTTACCACAGAATACATTGGTTCGCATTTTTCAAGTCGTTACCTGCCACAGTAACTGAGGTTTTTGGCAAAATATGTCGTGTTCGATAGAGCGATGGCAGAATCTTTAGACGTCATCTTGATCATATTCGACATTGAAGAATCTGTGGAATATCAAAATGACAGAGACAATATAGACGAATAATTTTTCGGAATTGCCCAGTATCTCAAATGCATCTTATAAAACACAGATCTGCAGAATATCAAAACCGCCTGACGGCTATCTCTTTAAGAAGATTGATAATTTTGTACTGGACAGAAATTGTTGTAAAAGTTTCTTTTCGCTGGGTGATATCCATACAATTGTAAAATTTCCCTTGTTTTCGGCCGCATGAATATTTGCTATTGAAAAACTTGCTCTAACAGCTCGAAAAATGTTAGTAATGACAGAAATAGCTATATTTACTCCAATTTACGATTGAGATCGAACTCATCAATTATTGTAGTCTCCACGGTTTTGCTTCTATGATGTTCTCGACCACCCCAACCGTTTTGTCTAAAATTGCTGATATATTTATTTCCCCACCAATTTCACTAGCGTGTTTTACTGAGTGAACTAGAAAACTTAATTTTTTACGCTCTTGGGGTCTTGCAGCATCCGGAGCAGGTATCACGCTGTTATCTTTTTTCCTCGTTTTTTCTTTTCCAGATTTTTGACAGCATAATACGTCCCAGCATCTTTTTCATGTTCATCTCCCAAGCTCATCTCCAAAATATGGTAACATTTTCCGGTACTAGGACATGAGCATATTGATGGTTCGGCAAGTACCTAACCCTATTAACCGAGCGTGGGGACTAGAAACGCTAGAACTTTTTGTGATACCTGTAAATACTACCAAATTGCGTTCAACGCATATCCGAGCCAACGATTTTTGAGTCACCCTCTAGTTTTTTTCTATCTTCGTTCGGGACGTAACTTGAATTGATAACATTTCCTCGAGTTTCACTTCGGTATGATGATTTGCCATGTGAGTGAATTCATCTTTGAGATGGTAATCGCCAAATCCAGTGAGCGCTCTATTAAAATCGGTATCATAAATATCTTGAACGTTTTTGAATGTCATGATAAAGATATCTAGGTGATTCTCGAAATTTTAAAGCGGATTTCAATACAAAGTTTATTTTTATGTTATTTGTTGCATCACCGTGAGCAAATGCTGAAAAATTGCTAGTTAAAAAAATGGCTTGTGTGATTCAACAAGTCATTCAAAAGATACTTGTCAAAATACGCCCTGAATTCTGTTGTCTAAGTACTTGACAAAATTTCGTATTGCTCCATAAATAGTTCTTTAGAAAACGAACCAATCAACGTGTCCACATATATTTTATTGAATTTTATTCCAATGGGAATCCCGTGGGATGGGACTGGGACAGAAAAATATGTCCCATGGACAAGCCTGTATATTAGGGTATATATATATACAAATGCCTCACAAAACTTTCCGTTTGAATAGCATGTCCCAAAGTACTAAAAAATCTTATCATTACTTAATGTCTCTTTCGAAGTTAGTCCGCATTGAACATTTTCGCATTGTTTTCTGTCTCTTGGTCTATTAACAGCTATTCGAGCGTGATCGTGCAAGATGATTTTTTCAGCTTAAAACGCCTTGTTGTGTCATACCAACCTAAGATATTTGGAAGCCATAAGCAGAAAGCATCTAAAAACGCTAGCATAGATGAGTACACACACCAAAACGCACGACATCTGTGAAGATACGAGTTTTCGATGAAATGTACTGAAACACCATTAGTTTTGCAAGCCACGATCTGTGACACGAAAGAGCGGCGACTCGACTTGGAACTCGCGGTTGCAGTGAATCAATCGCCTTGACTTCATACTCAATTTTCAAAATTTGTTGACGCTCGAACTTGACTCGGGACACGGAAGGCCCTTGAATCACGACTCGGAAATTATGGACTTACTACCCAACACTAAATTAGGTTCAAATTTTACTGAAGTTTGATGTCAGTTTTTAGTGAATCAGTCAGATTTTAGAGCAATAATTTAACTATCAGGCCCAAAGTTTGGCTAAATATCAGCTTTTCTCTGTCTCTATATCATTGTCGTAAAATGTTGAAATTTGTTGCTGTTACGTATACTTTTGTCACCCTGAAATTCAACCACATTTTGCAACTTTAAGATGCAAAATTTCTACCACCCACTACATTTGCGATTCACTCAATTTACACACAACACACTTTCTTCTTAGAATATTTTATTGTTACGTCACAATAAAATAATAGGGTTCTGTTCTAAGCTAAATATGGTTGGAAACGCATTTGTACGGTAACAGTTTAAGTTCTATTTTCAAGTAGCCTAGTTACTTTATTGGTATAAATAAAATGAGGAATTTAAATAAACACTTCAGCGACACGTCAATGGCTTCATCCGGTATAGTAGAAGAAGCAAATCGTCAAGTACAGGCGATTAAAGACATTATCGGAATGAAAGGTATATTATATTAATTTACGACAGGGTTGAAGGCTTCACAAGACCATTTTCTATGCCGACTCTGCCTATATCCCGTCAATATACTTATATCACGGGCGCCCAAGAAGGTAATAGCACATTTCAAGCTCATAAAGTCATAAGCCTTAGAAGTGATTTTTAATTTAACAAAAGGCCGTCTGATACATGAAAAATCTCAAAAGTAATATACCTGGCTTAATAATATAATAATCAAAAACATTGTATCACTGGCTCTATTAATGACTTCTTATTCAATTTTTGATCAGATCAAAACGAAGAGTCTTTCTGTCGAGCTTTATCTGAAAAACTTGGGGTCAACAAGCATGTTATCGAAGTCATGATGTCGCTGGAAGAAATGGCAGCGATGCGTAAAAAAACTTCCATTATGAACAGTTTAGAAGAATGCAAATCAAGAATTATATCCGTACTAGAAGATTGTGATGAAGATGCAAGTTTTCAAATTTATATTCTTCAGCTAAGATAAATATAATTATGCTGTCTTCCCAAATAGAGGATGTTCTGTCAAAAATAATTGTGGTCGGATTTTATAAAAAAATGTAAATTTAAAAGAACAAATAACTTATTTGATGGCGATACGTTCTCGTTTCACAAGGTCATTGATTAAAGCGGTGAAATGATATTTGTTTTACATTGCATTATACAGCAGAACCAAAAAAACACCACATTTCAATTTCTTACTATAGCAATGCTGTTGCAGTTACTGATTTAGTTTATGCAAATTTATGTTGTTAATGAACTTCCATTTTGTCTAGTTTTCTAGAAATTTCAATACCAAGTGATTTATTACAAATTTCATGAAAATCTTTGGTAAATAAATATGGTTTGGATGAGTAAACTGTCTTTAACTGAAAATGTTTTTGCTAATCATATTCTGATTACGAGGTACGAAGCTCACTTTCATTCATCTGGTTTTGTCAATAAGAAAACATTTTGGAATTGTACAAAAAAAAATGCAAGCATTGATGGACTGAAATGTACCATTTGCAAACCAGCAAATGATATTTACGTGAAATGACTCAGAATGTGATGGAAACTTTAGGATATTCTTACAAAAATGTATTTCAGCTGTATGGGACAATCTTTTGAAAAGTAGTTTACACAAAATAGCAATCAAATGCCCTATTGAGTATATGTAATAAAAACTTAACAAAAGCTATTCTTTTATATTTTCCGAAAAATCAAATTAGGGAGTAATTCTGCCTCACCCTGTATGTCTGTAGTTTAAACATAATTTGTCTACGACTGCACCCCGACTTGCCTAATTTACACGCAAATGATCACCATTTAACAAAGAACAAGTCTACATAAAACTTTTGTAGCTGCCCTAAGAATTGAAACTGATATTCACGTGTTCCAAGTCCCAATAGCCTGGTCAGAGAAGACCATTTGATTGGAGATTTGGATATTATATATATATATTCTCTCTGCTAACATTATTATGTTATTATTAATATCGTAACATCTCATAATAAACAATTAACTTCATATATAAACCCAAACAAATGATTCAGAAAAAACTGGCTGCTGACTGTACCCCCACATAAGGGGCTGACTCTAATTTATTTATTTAAAAGGAAAATATACCTTGGGGACCGAATGACGACCCTGAAAAATTGATAAAAGAGGCACACAGATCAGAACATATTCTCCCGTTCATGAATACAGCAGACGATATGACAGATGCAATGAAAAGGAAGAAAGAGCAATCACAGTTCATGGCGTCAATAGAGCGATACATACAATCATGCAAAACCAAGTAGGATTATTGTTCATTAGCTATAGATATTTCTATGCATTTCGGAGAGCTTTCTTCAATAAATAGCTGATTCGTTGGAGACGTCAGTGGACATAACGATCGTTTCAATATTATGTTGTCGTTCTTGTTTTTTTTCTCCTTCGTCACGCTTTTCTCTTCGATTTCTGGACCAATTGCCTTGAAATTTTTAGTGGTTAAAGATTGATTTTTTTGCCAGAAGGCTATTACTTTTACTTATTTCAAAAAATTTTGTGGACTTCAAGAGATTCTTTTTTTTGTCAGAATAAAAAATAGCGACACCTTGTGACGTGTTCATATATTTGAGCATAGCTCTCTTGTATTTCTAAAAGCATCATGTACCCTAGGAATATGGCTTATCAAACCAAATAAGCATATAGGTAAATATATTGAAGTTTATATACAATTCGATTCCCAGGGTTATGGATATGCAAGAATTGATCGAATGGATGTCGAATTTTTCTTTTGAAGTTACCTGGGATGAGGTGGGAATGAGTCCGGTATTGCAGAGAGAGAAAACAGAAGGAGAATCATATAGGTATTATGATATATATTAAAAAGCTTGTAAATTTGCTGTGATTTAAAACATAATTTATCACTGTGTCACCTATCTAACCTATTCCTCCTCTATTGCTTTTTCAGACAAATGGTTCAAGCACTCCAAAAAGCATGGCAGTGCGCTCGAAAATTCCAACAACTGATTGATCTCTTGGCTACTGACGATCCGTATGACGTCATTTCTGGAAACTTACCACCACACATTGCTGCAGCTAGACGAAAAAGAAAAGGAGCGGCCACACTAAACAAACTTTGGTGCAGGTAAAATCAAACTTTATTGCTTTCGTTACTTTGCTTCTTCTCTGATGATTTGATGATAGAGATTTTGAAAAATACATTGATGTAATAGTTCAAAATATATAAATATTTTGAAATCTAAGTTTTAGCAAACTACAGTCATCATAGGAATCGAATCCGCCTTCCATTTAAAAATTTATAGCAGTTATTTGTTGCAAATTTTTTTGTCGTATATTCTCCAAACACACCATGTTTGCTTTATGTCATTGCATATGCATGAGAAAATTGTACGAAATTGCATTCATTCTTATTCACTATAAATGTAAATGTTGCGTGTATAGTAGTATTAATACGTATATTAATTAATTTAGCTTTCTGATAGCATGATGCTGTCGGTATATTTTATGTTCTGTATTATGAACTGAATTTATTAGTGTTTCTTAATCACATTTTTATACCGTAGTCGTAAGCTCCGTGGCAAACTTGACGAATATGAAAAAATGCGAATAAAAATGGAAGAATCAGAGAAGAAATCCATGAATGACCAACACAAATCTGCTAAAGTCGTCGCAATGACGACCCAAAGACAAGTCACAGTGGTAGCTCCCGGTAGTTTAACTTTTTGTACCTTTATTCTAGTCTGTAGTATCCCAAAAACTCGACAAAGGTACACTTACGTGAACCTAATATTTTTAAGCTCTTAATAAATTTTTCAACTCATGCTATCCTTTGCTAATTGCTTTTGAGAAGACGAATATTTTTTATGAAACAGCAATTTGAACGAGCCCTGGACAAGGTCAGTCATATTTAACGCTTTTTAAAAAAAATAGGAGAAGATTCCGGAAGTTCCAAGAATCCTTACAAAGAAACCGAATCAACAATTTTGCGTGAAATAAACAGATGCTGGAAAGAGGCAACTGACGATGTCGTCTTCTTTATGCAGGAAGTCAAAACTCACAGGTTTAGCAAGGTGGATCTTAGATGTTAATTTTTTAAAATATGTTGTTTCTCATTCCATGTTTAAGCCATACAAGTCTTTTACTCTCTGCGACTGTGTGAGCTATTAATTAATACGTGACATTTCACACTTTGCATTCTAGCATATTTTATATCAGGGATGAGATTGTTCTGACGCATCACATCATTGATTTACGGGTTTCCAGCAGCTCCACTCACGTTGGGGGGAAGGATCAATGCTGTCTTGTCCAATTTCCAATAGCCTACCGAATAATAAAAAATAATCTGTTTAACAGAAATCTTGTCGCTTGAGATTAGATAGAGCGATGCTTTTGCTTGAATTTATTCGTGCTGCAATAGAAGGTAGAATTTTAGATGCAGAGCAAAAAGAAAAAATGTTGGAGGATACAAAAGCTCATGTGGCCAGGTGGGTAGCTGAAAATCTTTCTTTTGCATGTCGACGCGACCAAAATAGAGAGTAAACATTTTCATTATATTCAGGCTTCAAGACGAAACCTATCAACTGAATACGAAATTAGCTGAGGCCCACAAAGCAACACAAACAGCTCAAAGAAAAATAACGAAACTGAAGCGTCAGGTGTATTTATTTGCAGTCATACATGTCACATAAACGATAAACATATATTGTAACGATAAATGCCACTTGTTACATTCATCAATATCAGTCAATCAAGAAATATAGCTATTTTACTGCTCAACTAGTAAGAGTAATCTGAATTTGTGAAGTTTCGTACGAGGCAAGGTCAAACCTTCAAGTCAAATCTTGATGAGCGAACCTCGATAGTGATGGAGACACAAAACAGCAAATGTAAACGAATTGAACGACATTGTTGCTTGAAACGCTGGTACTTTATCTGGTATTGGTATCAGTTCTAATAATCTCTGACCGGATATGAATTTTTGAGTAACAGTGGCATACAAGATTTTAATAATTGCAGGGTTTATACATTCCAAAGCCTTTTTCATGTTCCAAGTTTTTTCTCAAATCTTCTAATCGTGTAACAAGTTTCGAATAGTTTATTAATATTTCATCATGAAGGGTGCGTCATATTTTGTGTTGAGGAATACATAACTAGCACAATTCGAAATGGTTGCTTGAATTTGACTTCGACGTACCTGGACATTTGGTAAACTTTTAATCCTCGCAGATAAAATAACGCATCTTAGTCAGAAGGTTATGCGTTCGTCTAATTTTAATTCCTTTATCAGCTCGAGCTCGTTACCAAGAACAATCACAAACTCCAGACAAGAATAGGTCAAATGAAAGATAAAATAACAGAACAAATGAAACAAATTGAAGAATTGCAAGAATTACCAAACCAACAAGAGTTTGAAGGTTAGAATAAGGCACTCTCTGTGAACTGTGAAGTACCGCCCATATCATAATTTATATTGGTTGGTCAAGTTATATGACCGAGAGGCAATTACATTTATCAAAATTACTGAATTGCATTGTTCATTTTACTCTGAAAGTAAGTGAAAACTTGTTTTTTTCATCAATTACATTATTCTTTATTGAAGAGAATTTACAGAAAATTGAGGATCTGGAGCAGGAACTTAACAACGCTGAGAATCAAATAAATGAAGTTCGAGTAGAACTAGAGGAGCGAAATAGGGAATGCAATGTTGTGAAAGGATTGTAAGTTTGCGTAATTTTTGCGGTTGTTGATATTCTCAGCTGCTATTCTCAATTACTCAGATGTAGGTTACCATGCAGGGAAATATTCGTTGAAATATATTGCTGTACTAGATGACTTCAGCTGTAATTTAGCTAATTAGTTCATTCGAGTAAGTCGTTTCAATTCTGGTGTGCAACCGTTTTCTAGCGAGCGCACTATGAACTATGATATCTGAGATAATGATAAGCAGATTGCAAAATTATTATTTTGCAGAATCCCCAAATTTATTTTACGAAATTATGGGCCTACAATTTTTTTAAGCAAATTTATGAAACAAGTTATGATATCTTCGCAGAATAGGTCATAAATATTTTGAATATTTGGTTCTTTTTTGATTCGATTAAATGGCATCTCCAATAACTGTTGTCTGACTGATTCAAGTTTCTTTTTTGGTAAAAATTCACTGTAACCCTATGTTATTATATTGCAACGACTCAGTAACTATTCTACATATTCTGATATTGCATATATAGCTTTGGTAAGTTCAGCAATCTGTCGTAAATGTTGCCCCAACCCAACTGCTGCATCAACATCACACTCATACAAACAAATAAAATGGGCTGCCGCAGAAATCACGAGAAATAATCACTTAGTTATTTAAATT
Organism: Styela clava; assembly: GCF_964204865.1. Taxonomy (NCBI): domain Eukaryota; kingdom Metazoa; phylum Chordata; class Ascidiacea; order Stolidobranchia; family Styelidae; genus Styela; species Styela clava. The sequence goes on along the minus strand of NC_135260.1, from coordinate 17,824,755 downwards.
AATAAAGCCCATTACACGAGGCTATAATAATGAGAGCGGACGCATTCATTACGTTTGTTAGGGTTTGAAAAGTATGTCCAGGTCTCTAGGTATGAGTTGTTGGAGAGAATGAGTAAACAATACATAATGCATAAATTTTGGCGAATGCTGCGGCATGTTTTAGCGCTACATTCTGTACCCCTTTATGTACAGATTGATCTATGTTAGTATAAGTAGGTGTAGAATTGGTTCCGAATATATGGGTGATTTTAGTTGGCGCACTTTGGCACAGAAGCTGTGTTCGTGTGCAGTTTATTGAGTACAGTAGCATCGCTTGTAAAACTTGCGCACTATATGAACAAAGGTGAAAACAGTTTTCCATCCCAAGTTCATTTGCACCCAGAACATTTGCCCATGTATGTTCCGCATCCACGGCTTTAACCACCCACGGTCATGTGCACCCGCGCATATTTCGCACGCACAGATACAGGTGAACCTGGTATATAACCCGCACCAAAAAAGCATATATGTGAAGAAGATTTATTATATTAATTCAGATTAATTCAATATTCAACGACGATATTCCTAGCATGAGCCGAAAATATAGTTTATATTATATATACGAAATTCAGAATACATAATTGCAGTAATGAGAATAATTTTGTAAGAGGTTTTCACGATAATTGGATAACTTGGAGGTATCCGATGTCGTTACATATTACCTTGGCACAACACGTTGGCTTTGTATATAACTATCATGCCAACGTAAGGCATCAGAATTGTTTGGATATTTTTCGAACCGCATTTTATTTAATACATTCATTTTTTCTTATTCTTCAGTAAAATAAAATTACGTTGTTACTACGGTTTGTAGTTTCCAATTTTTTTCGAATCCATATTTTAGGCTTGTTCAAGAAAAGGAAATGTCTGCATCACTCTCTGAAGACATTGTTGTACTGGAACAAGAAAATGCTAAGGCTCAAGTAAAAATTGCTGAAATTGAGAAGAAAATGTCAGAACAAGAAAGCAACGTTATGTCACTAAGACTCATGGTTTACTATAAAGATGAGGTATGTGTGTGCCTAATTATATACATATATTTCTCTCGAGGTATTATTCACGCAAAATATAGTTGCAAATTGCAACGCTAAAATATATACCGTATTTGCTCGTTTAATAGCCCAGGCGCTTATTTTTTTAAACATACTCACTAACCGGGCCCTTATTCAAGCAGGGGCGCTTGTTATTTTTAAAGTAAAATTACACACAAAAATACCGGTAGATAAGATCGATCGTTACAATAAGTAATATCGTATATTGTCATTTCCAGTTCTCAAGTATGATTTAAACGAGAATAATGGAAATTTTGACTTTTTCTACGCACCGCAGGTACAAATCCGCAAAAAAAACCTTTCACCGGGCGGGTATTTAAGCACCGTCCCTTATTTATTTTCATGTCCTGTTCACACGGGCGGCTATTCAAACGGGCCCTTAATCAAGACCGGGCGTTAAAACGAGCATTTACGGTAATTGAAATGAGAACCACAATATCAAATGCCCACCGATGATCATACAATAAATACCAAATGGTCACAATAGTCTGAATAGCTGTGATATATACTTTACTGAATCATAATTCATATAAAACAGTAGTAATAATCCCGTTTTTTTTTTCAAAATCTATTGGAGGAATCAGGTCCATAAAACTGCATTCCATAATATCGCACAGTTTTGTTTACAAAGTTTAACAGTTTGCTAGTATTTTACGAGTAACAATTGGGATAATAACGTCTAAAATTAGCAAAAATGAACAGCATAATAGAAACAGAATAATAGTTGTTTAAAGAGGATAACAGAAGATTTAATGTTTTTGAACATCGCTCCATCTATGTATATATATATGGACAAAATGTCAATGCTCGCACAGGTGATCAGAAGACTGAAGCAAGCAGCAATTGAACTTAAATCTAGCGAGAAAAGTAGGCGAGCTCCGAAGAAACCACCACCATCGCCTGAAGATGTATCGCCATTGGAATCTAAAGAATCTATTGGAACAAAAGACACCATTAAAGATCAAAAACCAAAGGTATATTTTTGTTGCACTTTTATATTGAAATAATACATGGCTTTGTTGTTGTCCGTCATTCGTTTTGCCATCAAGGTTGAAGTTGTTCAGACGACTGAGTCGACTGCAGATTCAAATGCAGATAAACAGGAAACCAAAGCCGTCGTGTCAAAGGTGAATGTTAAAGTACCAACCGAGGGTCAGCAGTCAGAACCACTGAGCAAACTAAACGAATTTCCATTGTTACAACCACAACCTTCTGTCGATGTTTGCACAAGGCTTTATCAGGGTAAGAAACCATGTCCGGGGTTGTATATATGTAATAATAATTCGACGTTTCAAGGTTTAAATTTATTCACACAAGCGGTATTTTTATATTTACCACACTGATGATCCGTAACTCTAAAGTACTTATGGTTGACTGATGCGCTGTTGTAAGCACATAATATTTATACACGTATGGGTTTTTTCTACTCGTATCCCAATTTGAATTTTAACGGTATTGTATATTTTTACTCGCTTAATAAATCATATGAAAAATTGTATGCTGTTCAACAGAGAAATCAATCGAAAGAAAGAGATGGTTATTATTTACGCAGTACTTCTTATATATATTCTAATATTAAGGTTTTTGTATCTACATGCAAGGATTTTTATGCATAAAGTCTTAATTAAGCTATGCACGCTTGTGTCCAGCATATCAAGTCATCATAATTTGAACCAATCACAGCATCATTTTCGGTATCGAAATGTGACATAATGGCTCTTTAGGTATACATGAAGCCGTTATTTCAAGTAACGTTTGGTAGTTGGTTTGATTGCTGTCCAAGTCTTTTGGTCATATATATATTTTTATGTGTAAGCGTTGGTGGTTCGTCTTTTGAAACGATTGCACATACATTGTGTAAACATTATATTCCTGATACAAAAAGTCTATGATTTCAAAACGTTTAGATAAGTCTGCATAAAAAAACTTCAAGGTAACACGCAGTAATTCATCCAAGCTATCCAAGTTTAATTATATTATATTCAGGAGTACCTAAACGTGACCGCCAAGAAAAAACGACGCGAGTCATCATCGTATCAGAAGATTACAAGAAGTTACAAAACGAACACGATAAATTAATACGCGATATGAATGCAACAAAGAGACAACTGCAAGAAACGAGAGACAATTTTGACTACAAATTACGAGAGGGTTTGGAAACTGAGAGACACAAATCGGTCTATTTCTTATTTTATTTCTTACCGAATTAATATAACACCTAAGCTTTTATAATTAATCAGACACGCGGACGTGCTTATAGCTTAACACATAGGCTTTATGTTTGGTAGAACCTACTACATTTATATATTACATTTGTTTATCTTAATAATACATCAAAACCGGTAATAAAGCAACAATTCGGGCTTCGTGCAACGATTGTATTTCTAATCCAATAAGAGGAATTGACATGAAAAATTGGGCACTTCCGTTGTGAACCAAGATGACGGACACCGGAACGTAATATGTGTACCAGGTTGGGGTTAGGCCATAATTTCAGGTACAAATACTACGGGAGTCACTTGATTAGTCACCGAACTCGAAATAGAACTAAAATAAGGAAAATTGGAATAGAATTAAGCCTAATCTTAACTGGGTACACATACTATGTTTCAGTGTCCGCCATCTTGGTTCACAAACTACGGGAGCGCCAAAAATACAGTGAGACAACTTATACCCACAGAGTGAGGAAAGATATAAGTGCAACGTCTTCTTTTTATTTTTGTAAACACAATTTTACATTACATGCCCAAAATTAAGGTATTGGAGTCCATGAAGACGGAAGAAGATTTGCAGTTTTTGTGTTTTGCTGTGAAAGACGAAACCATGAGAGTACAAAAAGAAATGAGAAAATTTATGGATAGCGTTAGCGAAGAACTAGGTTCTGTTATTGGATTCAAAGGTGCCATATATTTTATATTATGCTCTCAATGAATAATATTGTTTAATGTGGCACAACCAGGATTTCTGGAATCTATTATAACACTGTTGCATACATTAGCGATAAATAAGGAGTGAAGGAGAGTAGCATTTGCTGAAAGTCATGGGAAAAAGTCGTATAAAAACACATAAATTGTAGAAAACGTGTTCTAGGTACCAGACCCGCCAGTTATGAGACCTTAGAAACATCAAGTATTTCGTTATATAGGCTGAGTTGCTCACTTTATCATGTATATACGATTGAAAATAGTACTCTGCCTGCTTTATTTGGTAGTGCGTGTGTACAATAGCTATGATGTTATGTGCCTATACAGGAAGGTTGTGTGAAAGCATTTTACCAAAAACTGGTGACCGAACCACTGGCGGTTTGACAACAAACGTCAACATGGAATTCGGGATGCCAATGGGATTTGACTTTATGCTTGGTGGTGATCTGGGAATGTTTGGTACGGGTGAAATGATGCAAGATTCTGGACAAATGATGAACCAAATGGGACCGATGATGTTCGGCCAAGGAATGCCTGGAATGGAAGGCTTGGGATTTGGAGGTGCTCAAATGGGTCCAACAGGTTTATCAATTGCTGGTAACAATCAGGTTGAAGCGGAGCAAGGTTTGTTAAAACTTTCATTCTTTTATGTTAGAAGATATCCCTAGCTCCAATGAAAATGACTTCTATAGCATCAATGGTAAGCGTTTTGTGAGATTCCCAGTTAGACTTCAAATTGTCCTATTTTGTGATCAACTATGTTGTCTGGTGTAATCAATATAGTGCATAATGGTTTCTTGGTATTCCGTGCTTTTCAATTTCTCAAAAGTCTAACAAGCTTACAGAAAGTAGTGGAGGTAAAAACATCAACTACTGGAAAAGTTTAAAAACTGCCTTGACTGGACCTGGTAAGTCTAACGACGCTGGAGAAAAAGCAAAGGAAAATGAGCAAATTCTAGAGATATCTGATGTTCTTGCCCAGCGACGTAAAGCAAGAGAAGAAAAAAGAAAATCCATTGATGAACAGAGTCGTGGATCCGATGCATCTCTTGCCAATACTGATTCTGTTCTATCAAATATAGCAGCTGAAAAATTAGCGTCTCCGAGTCAGGAAATTTTCAAAACTAAATCGAAACGTTTTCCGCAACCCTCCGCTTCTGTTACAAATGAAAAATCTGACGTACAAAACGAAAGTATGGAAGACAACAAAATACAGAGTGACAACGGAATGAAGACCCAGCATAATGATGAGACAACAAGTCATAATATGGAACAAACTTCTGGAGAAAAATGTGAAACATCTGAGCAGAATAATGTAAAAGAATTGACGGGTGCTCCGATAATAAATGTGGAGTGTGGACCTACGACTGAGTCATATATTCAGCCTTCTCAAATACTTGAAATAGTACCAGAATTAGAAAAAGAAGGGCAACAGACAGAAAAAGACACTCAAATAAATCAAGAAATTAATGAAAAGACCAGTGACGAAGATATTTCAGTGAAAAAAATGGCCGTCAAACCAATAAACATATTGTTGCAGAGGTCAGAGCGAAGAGCCTCGGTTTTTGTAGACGATAAAAACACGTCCGGTCTTGGGCTATTGATGGAAAGAAAGCGAGCTAGGTTTGGTGATCGAAGGCGATCATCGGTCATACCATTTCGCGCTGCTTGCCTCACTGTTGATGCCAGAAGGCCAACAATTTTTGTACCAGAGCCCCCGAAAAAGGTAAAATTAAAGGGATTCTTTGGTCTCGGCCCAGCTTTTGATTCCGACCTCAGCCTGAAGAGAAGCGAAAAGACGTTGCCGGCACCAAAACCGAAACCTCCGCCAGAACCAGAGCCAGTAAAACAAGCGGAAAAATTTGTTCGCTTGATATCTCAACAGGTTAGTAGATATAACATCTATTTTTATTTGCATTTCTAAAGTGAAAGGACATCATAGATTATTGTTTAACAAATTAATTCGAAACTTTTAGGTAGCCGATTTTCTTCAAACCGTGAATTTGAACCTTGCGGAAGCGCTGAGAAAAAATAAGATAGAAATGACATCTAAAATGGAAGCCATGGAGAATGAAGTTATGCAAGAGAAGGTCAAATTTAAGGCAGAATTAGCGGCTGTGAAAGAAGAAAGGGACAGAAAAACCAAGGAACTCAAAAAAGCACAGCAAACTTTAACTGATATTGGATTCGGACTGGTTAGTATACAGCGAATAAGTGTAGAACGTGTTCGTTGCCGTCAATATTGGTAAATCCTCAAAATATTGAAATCGTATATGATGAAATGTTGTTCTACATTTCAGTAACTTTGACTCAATTTGGACTCAGGATTTGAGGAATTAGTAAGCAAGATTGTTTCTAAAAGTTTGTTTGTATTTCCGCATTATTGGCAATTCATTCACAATTTTTGCCATATCTTCGTATATACCATATTTTTTACCACGTATTCGCCCATACAAAGTTATGTACAAGTAAATGCTAGGCAGAACACGAAACGTGTCATCCAGTGACGTCCTATTTCATTCAGGGATCGACTTCTAAAATAGACGTCAGAAGTTCTCTTCCACAAGATTTAATTCAAAACTTGAAACAAGCCGAACATGACATAGACTTAGCTAGAGACAGGTTGGAGAAAGCAGCAGTAATGCACAGACAGAATGCTGATCAATATCAGTAAGAAATTTGACTGTTTATAATTTTCGGGTCTGACAACAACTATAGGATGGAGTGATATAGTCGATGTTCAGAAACCGTTTGAGGTTTCAACATCCAAGAAACTTCCTACTTAATTCGTCGAATTCCTCAAAACTGAAATACTCCCACAAACTGGACAGAATATTTAGAACTGAATTGCCTTTTCAACATACTTCCATGTTTTTTTTCGGGATGAGAATAAGTTATTAGTACAAATACAAAGTAGCATATGAATAGAAGGGCTTATTAAGAGTTAAAACTTAGTTGTAAGTTATTATGCGAGTTCAGTTTTGTGTAGTTATAAACATGAATAACCACACACATCACGTGTTTAATGAATTTATCAGTTCACCCCTGTATATTTATTATCATTACAAATAAATATACAAACATAAAATGGCTCGAACATTACATTTTCTACAAATTAACAATATGGAAGGATGTTAAAATGAACCAACAAAGTTAAACCCATGTACATCACATACAAAAGCATCTTTTGAATATATATATGCAAAGATATATGTTATGTTCAGAAAACTTCAAACCTCAGTGGAAAGCCGAGTGAAACAAGTCGAAGCTGAGAACACAGAACTAATGAAGAGTGTGAAAAAAGAGAAAACATTATCCAACGAACTGCGAGTCCATTTATGTAATGTACTGAAGATGCAAAAGCAGAAATTATTTTTGAGCTTGAAAAGCCACAAGCACAACTACCATGTATTAGATAAAGCTGATGGCGTCGACGGTAACGTGAAAAACGTCAGTATACTAATCCAAATACGACACTTATAAATGTCCAGTATGCTCATACCAACAATTCTTAAATTTTTTGATTCTGTTGTTTTATCCTAATTACATCCAATGATGACATTACTTCGTCGCCAAGTTTGTGAAATACTTGGCTCGATAAGACACAAACACAACATTTCTCAAGTTACAGTATAATTGATAATTCTACCACAGAAGTCGTAGTTCAGTGGTTAGCTCTTGTCGACCAAAAAAATGTGAACTTAATTAACGTCAATTTTGAGTTACGGCACGAAGTTAGCGAAACTGTTTTGTATTAATAAACCTCATTATGTCTCTAATATTACATATTGTACACTTTATGCAAAATTTTCAACCACGATTTCCCTTCATGTATTGATGACAGATGGTTACGAAATAATTATAATTCAAAAGTATAGACTAGACTAGAGTGTTGGCAGTTTATTGTGTTTGCAGGTTGCGCTCAGCCTGCTACGTAGATCTATGCTCTATCCAAAAGAAAGTCTGAGTTTGTTAGTCAGCCGTTATTGTCACCATGTCAAGATCACGGATTGTCAACAAAGAGTTAGAAAACAGATTACAAAACGAGAACAAGCTTTAAAAAAAGAAGCGGTAAAAATAATCATAAATAGGAGCTTATTATTTCATGTAGCCTACATTGTTTTGTACCAGTTTTTGAGTGCGCATTTTTGGTATCTTGAAATTAGCGAAAGAGACCTTGAGTTGTTTTGAATTGAGAAGCGAATTTCTACTCTCACACTTCTGGGAAAATTTATGAAAATTGTACCCCTCGTTTAGAGCCATATTATGCAATCTCAAATTAAGATATTAGATCTTATTAAGGGTTACTGACATTATAAAATGCTTAACTAGTTTTTAGTTAGTTGAAATTTATGTTTCTGCTTTTATTTCATTTAACATGTAAAAATAGTTCTGATACGTTGCACATTATGTGGTGAGATTTCCTTGTTTGTTGAATTAAATATTCTCAACTGTCATTTTATTTTAACACGTTTTCTTAAAGAAAGTATGATTATAATATCGCTATAATATGTCACCGGTCATATTGAAGTTTCATATATATATTCACGAAATGCAGTATCAAAATATCGGAACATGGACAAGTCGTCCACATATTTTTTATAATATTTTAAAATGAGCAAATTTTTCATAGTGGTTTTAATTATATTCGACTCTGAAACCCATTCCCGATTGACTTTGCAAGGCAAAAGCAGCTTTCCTTATATGGCGCCATTTGAATTGGGAACGAAACAATGAAAAAACTAATTTGATAGTCGAATAAAATCGGAGTTGAGAGTAAAAGTTATTTACATAAAAAGCACCTTATAAATTTTTATGGTTTAATTTTGCAAGTGTACTCAAATTTATAGATAGCATCAGTTTCATATTTTCTTTATTATTAGAAAGCTCCAGTCAGTCCTTGATTGTTTGCCATCGACTTTGGACATCTAGTTTAATATGACATACACATTTTCGGTCTTTCATATTTAAGCGAGAAGTGGGAGCAATTTAGTATTTGATATCGCCTGCTGTTCTCCTCATAATAAGGTCGTTCAGCTGGTTGTAAATTATGGTTAAACATACTACTAATTCCAAAACAGCAGCGATGTATGCCTAAGTTGCGTTTTTCCAAAGTGCGGGACCTTGTTAAAGCGAGTTAACTAAATATGTCCGCATCAGTAACACAAACGATTGGTGAGGTGGTGACTAAAAGTAACACGTCATAACATAAGACGCTCAAATTAGAAGTTTTCAAATATTCCAGAAAATAGTTATAGAATTAAACAATACATTTTACCTTCGACCCGTAGAACTGAGAAACCGTACAAGAATTGAGCTACCCTCTACTGCTAGATGTCATCACCAGATTTCGAATCAAATTGGTGAAGACTGGAGTTTAGTTAGTTTTGGCTTATTCATCGCAATATAACAACAATATTCTGCCGTACCGACGAAATAGCTGAAGTTGTAGAAATTCTATCAAATCTGACATGATGACTAAAAGATTCTAGAATCTAGATAGTACTTGATTAATTTAAAGTGAGGATCTTTTTGAATCTCTAGGCCTAATACCAAAATGTTATAAAAACAGATCCGTGGCGCAAAGACAAGTCAACGTGAAATGGGCATGCTAACAACTTTTCTTGCCGGGTTAGCTATCAATAAAGAGCTAACCAAAGTAAGGAATGCAGAGAAAAAAAGAAAACTTGATTCTGAAAGGCAAAAGTTGTTTATCAAAATGTCGTTGGTTTTGCATAAAATAAAAAGTGATAGAAAAGATCTTCATCTGATTCAACCTACTATTCTACAAGGTAAGTTTCGAAGTTTTCCAGAAAGGCAGGCTACAAATATTGTAAATAGGGAAAAACTGACTGTGATTTAAAATACAGATATACACAAGCTCAATATACGGTGCGATACCTGGTTATGGTGATGCCCAGTCGTACATGCCATGTGTCTTAATTGACTGAAAATACTATGAAAATGGGTGTAGGTATATGTAAATTTCCTAAAAATTATAGAGAGGTATATGGTCATGAATGATATAGGAGATATTCAGAGGTCATTTTGATTTCTTTTTCGCACAACAATGATTTTTTACTTCCAGAGTACCATGCTAGTTACTTTTTTCAGTATATGGTACAGGATGTGGACGATCACACAACAACACGCCAGTGATACAAGATTTTCCTGATCTTAGATTTTTGTTGCCGAATAATCGAACAGAGAGCTTGCCCAGTATCAAATCATCTGGTTGTGAGTTGCACGGCCATAAGCATAGACGAAGAGATTTCGAGAATACAATATTGAGAGGACGGAAACCACCAGAAGATTTACAACGCCTCAAGACAACAGTTCCACATTGGTTTCCAGAGGACAGCTTATTTTGTCCATTTTCTGGGCGGTCTGGAAACGTGCCCCCGACAAACTCACATGCTTCAATTGGCAGAAGTCACAGAGAAAACGGCTTTGTGGAAAAAAGTACAGCTGCTAGTTACTATCAGTCTAGTGCCACACGCATTGAAATTCCTCGTATCATGGAGCTAAGTATACAATCCGGCCTACGAGAAGCGAAAAAGTCAGTTTTGAGGCGCTTGCAAATTAGAGAGCAATCTTCAATATCTTCCTTCAGCACTACTACAAACTCACCAATCAGCGAGTCTGCATCTCTTACGTCAATAACTCGTCACTACAATACCCCAATTGCCCAGCACCAAATGAAGTATGAGAGATATATATGGCAAAACGTTGAAACACTGGGAAAATTTACAATTAATGACAACACCGGTTTAGCAAACTCCACTGAAAGTAAGTATACAGAAAGTCTAGTATTATTTTGTGTGTGGCAGTACCCTGATATCTGTAGAACCTTGGGAGATTTGGACAAATTATTGTATTATTCGTTTCAGGTTTTTGTCCCTCCAGACAATGTCCGCTTCCACCTATTCCAACACCTCCAGCGACGTTGATGGGCGAAAGAAGATCGTCACCTCATGCTGTAGTCACGTTACCGTCGGTGGTAGCCGAGTCCGAAAGCGCATACGATTTTGTCGCAACAAGTGAATCCTCTAGCAGCCTGTCAATGAGATCTTCAAACCGGACGACGCCCGGTTTACCGAATTAATTTTTTGTTACAACTATAATCTTGCAGTTAATTTTACAAGATCAATACAACATTTAATGACTTGATTAAAGCTTATCTAACACTTTGTTTATTATTTTAAATATGGTAGATAGTAAAAAAGTACCTAGAAACCTATGAGATATTTTTAATGTTAGTATTTTGATATATTTAGGTATATATTCGGTGATTGAAAAAAACATATAACGGTTTAACAGTTGGCACATTATCTGTCTCGCGTGTATAAATGTGTTGAGGTTATGCCTCAATTTTCATTAGGGTCAGGTTGTAGCCTTTATAATAATATTATTGTTGTTGTGTAGTGAAGGCTGATGGAAGCGGTCTAATCCTTAGCTCGATCTCTATTGCACCCTCTTTCTGATTTTGCCTGATCTCCACTTCCAACAACGAATGCAAAGATATCAGAATTCACCAGCACACAATTGATATTTTATTGCCAACTTGATCGTTACAATTCTCCAGTATCTTACGGATAAATACTATTACTTTCTGACTTGACACTCCCGTCTTATCTTTTTAATACAAACCATGACGTGCTTATATATATTAATTTGAGTCCCTAATTTAATGTACTATCAAGGACGGCACGAGCTTTAATCTATATTGTCCGATCAAAACAATATGTTTTGTCCTCGGGCTATGGTCTGCGACGCGAATGACGCACAACAACTAATAATTGTTATGACCAACTGGTTTTGCCCTAATTCAACGAATCTGAGTTAAACCCGATTTACAGCTAATAATACTAGTTTTGCCCGAATTACCGAAACTCAATCAACTTGATATTATTGTCCCTACAAGGTTGTGTCTTTATTCTGATAAGGGCCGGATTCACCATTAGGCGAGAGATGCTGAAGCCAAGGGGCCTCAACAGACAATTTTGAACTATCATCCACGTTTGAGTCGAATTGTAAAGGCTTGTTCCAGAATGAAACTGGTTCAAATAATAATTTCTGTCCCAAATATTTATCGTTAAAAAAATTAAATACACCGAATAAATGAATTCGTTTAAATTTTAAAAAGTCTTACTTCTTTAACATTAGAAACAAAATATACCAATTTAAACAGATTGAACTGTTTTAATTGGGCCACCAGCACGGCTACCCGACAGTAAGGATGCCAAGTATGAGTACTTACAAGTATTCGATTCTTATTCTATTCCTAAATTTTCGATTCCGATTCTCGACTCCTCGACATATCTTACCGAAAACACATACCTAAGCAATATCATATGAAATCAAACAAGAGCACGATGTTCAAATTTTGGACGGCCAAGGAGGCCAAAACTAAGTAAGTAGTATGGGTATTCAATCTGTCACAGGAGACAAAATCGCACAAAAAAACGAATCCCTCAGAACCCACAAGAGATTTTTAAAATAAATAAATGTTAAAGCCTTCTATCGAAATATTATATATACTGTAGTGAAGTTTGCGTCGTCGTAGCAACTCAACATAGCAGTGAAGCAATTTATACATATATGTGAAGAAATTGCCACAAAACTTTACACATTCTTTTCAATCCAAGTTTTAACATCGAGAAGCGATTCCAATGCATCGGAATCGATTCTAGTCGATTCCGCAAAGAATCGATTCTGTAATCGAAACGGACTCGATTCCGCCATCCCTACCCGACAGCCGACACGCGAGCGAGCCCTCACGTCTAAATATTAGTAAACATCTTGGGGAACCATCGAAGCATATAGAGCAGGGCCCCAAAACACTCACTTTTATATCGAAATAAACCTAAATCAGCATGTTTATTGACATATTGCTAGCTCGTATCTCTGGTATAAGAAGATAGCAGCCGAAAATAAGTAGGAAACAAGTAGGCCTAGTGTTTTTGTTAACACCGTTGCATTGTTGAAACTGAACTGACACTGAAAAGTTATTTTTTATATAGTTGACAGTGATTGCAGCAATGAGCAGAACCTTCCGCTGCAAAACAAAAACGGAAACTAGGCTAGTTGTGAATTTTAAGATTCGTGGACGACCGACTACATCGAATGGAAGCAAAAGACCCTGTGCTTGATCTGTGGTCAGGGCCGGATTTATCATTAGGCAAAGCAGGCTCTAGGGTTCTCAAGCATTGAGGGCTTCGATGTCCAATTTTGAATTTATTTTTTGGTCGTTTTCAAATTTTATTGGCTTTTTCCATGAACGGCCGAGGAACTGCCACATGGTGCGCAATTTTTAATTTTGTGACGCCATCGCACGCAAACACGAACTCCATGGAGCAGGGCTTAACAATTAATTTTGCTATGGGGCCACATTGCAAGCATGCATCCACTCAGCATGCAGTGGCGTGTCGGACTAAGTAAAATCAATCTACATTGCGCCTATTGTTGTATTTTATTACACATTCAAATAAACAAAGCATAATACAAATATTACTTTAATGAGATGAGTGTATCTGTTGCTGCGACTTACCACGTCCTTGAATGTCAGGTTCAATGGCAGACGTATTTATAATGTTTAAAATACTGGGTAGCGCGGAGCTGATCCGCCTGCGATACCCCGCTGTGTTAGCACACGATCCGTGGGTAGTGAGTCATCCAAACAATACGAGCAAAATTCACGCTTCGATTACTGTATTGATAAGTGATCACATGCAAAACAAGTGCTGGTCATTTTCACAGAGTTGACTGCAGATAGCAGATGGTACTATGGTAAATAAAACATCGCTACTAAAACACTGATTTTTTACAATAACAAAGTTTACAGTACATCATGTAAAGCATATTTTATATGTAAATAAAAAAGAAAGTGTCTAAATCTAGAAATCTGCTTGTGGGCCGGTAAAACGTTACCACGTCCCGGATGCGGCCCGCGGGCCGCAACTTGCCCAGGTCTGCCATAGAGCCTACTGAAATTTTAAAAATAAATAAAAGTAATAGCCTTCCACCAAAAATAAAATCCCAATAAAATTCTAACAAGGAAATGAACAAGAAAAAGAGAGCCATGCTGAAATACATGGACACGAAATCCAAAACAGCGGAAAATACAATATTTAAACACTGAAAATTTCAAAGAAATTGCTCCATTAGTAATGAGAAAAGCGATTTTTTTCATAAGGTAACAAGAAGAACAACCACAACATAATAAGAATAACAAAACGATTCATAGGTCCATTTCGTGTCCAACAAGAGAGCGATGCTATAATATATGAACAAGAAAGCCAAATCAAAGTAGTTCGGGTATGCAATCAGTTCGACTAGACTACCAATTTTTAATTTTGATGGCGTCTCGCAAAAAAACGAATCCTATAGACTCAATAGAGCCCATAGAAATTGCTGTATGCTGTAAATATGCTGACAAGGAGTGCTCAATATACGACGATAAAAGATTGACTTACCACTGGGGCTGGACATCGAAATCGAAACGAAATTTGTGGAAAATAAAGCGAACACATTACAACCTTGTCGGCTACATGTAAATGTAAACTGGTGTACAGTTAGAAAAACGTGAGAGGAAGGTAGCCACTTTCCCCTAATTCAGCGGTTCCCAAACCCTTTGATCGTGCGGCGCCAAATTATCGGGGGAAAATTCACACCGCACTTACTCGCTAAAAATACACATATTATTCGTGAATTTCAACTCTTCTTATTTATTTCTACTAATCTTGTGGAAAAATAAAAATGAAACTAATAATTTTGCTGAATAACAGCCTCCAATATTCTTCATTAAACGTTTGTTAGAGTATTTTTTCCTGATATCGACCTCAATGGTCTGGTGTAATAAACGAGTGAATAAACAAGGGAGCATAGTAATTTAACTTAGAAGCACCTAAAGCGTAAATATATACTAATACGCCCAAAGTGACTATACAGTGTGAGTAGTCACTTTGGAAGCACCTAGCGCGTCAGCGCCACCGAGCGGTGAAAAGTGAACCTCTTTGTGATACCATAGCAACCACAAGCCGCTGCTGCACAATTTCTTTAAGATGATTGCATATTACTGTATTATAAAAGGACCTATTACTGTATTAGGATAGGATAGGATTTACATATTTATCCTGGGGGAGATATTACCGTATTTGATTTGTTAGTTGTTACTTTCGGTTGGTCTTGTAGTGTGTCATGGAGTATGTAATGTCTGGATGCAGGAATGTGCAATGAAGAATATAATACAGTAATATGGCTCATAATATTTGTCGCAGTATTACTATCTGATTCCTGCTCATATCTGAATAAATTTAGTGCTGGTTTATCCTTTTTCGCAAAGTTTTAAAATCTTTTTGCTCTAACAAGGCTATGTACAAGCAGCGATTGATATGTCAGTAGGAGAAAAGAACTATAGACTGGGCTCAACGGGCTAAGCGTTAGGAATACGCTCGCCACCGCACCTCTAATTACTCTGCGTGGGTTCGCAGGTTCGAATCCCATGCAGGGATGGTTATGTGCGAGAGGATTGCTGGACTCCTCGCCGTCGTTGGGTGGTTCACAGAACCGCTGGTCAGTTACGGCTTCCTCCACCACCAAGTCCATGCTTCCGAAAACAAACAAAACAGTAAAAAAATCCCATACCCGACTTGGAATGGTAACCGGACGAGAGGCCGTGGTTCGCCATATGGATAAGCCGTCTTATCGGTTTTCCTCTCCCCCGGGATAAATATGTAAATCCTATCCTATCCTATCTTATCCTAGACTATATTATCATTTAGTTAGTGTATTGAATGCACAGCCAACGTTATATATAAACTATAATATGCTACTTCTGGAATAATTAGTAATTGAATGCTATATTCCATTCTCTTTCCAAATTTTTTATGAAATGAATCACACTGCTTTTGATAAATTGATGTAGCATAGAACACACACGAAACACCCTTTGTTATATTCATTTCGGGTTATTTGCTGATGTCGTTTTATTTCCCATATCTCTATTTAAATATTAAAAATTACATTTTATAGCACATGAACAATTATTTAGGCTACCAACTATTCCGACTAACATGTAGAACTTTAATTTGCTATTGTTCTTGCAAATCAAGGAAGCCTTGATAAAAATGGAACGGACAAAGGTGAGTGCATTAGTTTTTATCAAGCTCGTCCGATTACTGTTCATCATCTTGAGTACCTTGTATTAATAATGACGATATAAACAGTCATTCAACAGAACACAAAGTTGTTGTCTCTACTTTTTCTGAAATGCTACCATATGTATTTTGGATGGTCTGTATTTTCATTTAAGATTTTGCAAACTGTAGTAGATGATATGTTCAGTTTATCAGAATAATTATCAGTTCAGACTTTTTTTATTTATCCTGAAACTTTTGAATAACTATTATTAATTGCGCATATAGTTTTATATTGGAGTAACATAGGATGGTGCAATACACAATGCACATAAATATTGTGTATAAATATACTGTTAATTTTGTTTCTGATACATTTTATAGATTGATGGTGACCTAACGCAATAAAATACAAAATTAAAACATTTACTTCTTGAAATTTTAAAATTACTATGTAATTACATTTTCAAGCATATGGGGAGTTCATTAAAGAACAATGAAAAAACTCGTTCTATACCCAGCTTGCCTTCACTTCCGTCAGCAGATAACAAACATCAATCTGAATTGTACAAAGTAAGTGTATTCTGCTATATTTCGGAATAGGTAGGCTACTTAGTTGTGAGCTATGGTGGTGCGACTAATCATGCAAGATTGGTAAATAATAGACTGGAATCAATGTGGGTTCAAAATGAAACAGTCATCACAACTGATAAACGCAACTAACATGGCCTATTTTTTAATAATGTTGAAATCTGCATTACAGTCTTATATAGACATCAAAGTCATATCCCCACACATGCTAATATCATATTTTGCATTGCAAAATCTGACATAAATCATTCAACTACAACCAAAACCTATCCCGCCAAAGCAACAATCATTTTGATCATCTGGATTTCTAGAAATAAAATATCTTTATAGATCATTTAAGCATTCATTCACATCTCTTGCTACAGTACAATTCTTTACCTATTCAACAAATCATAATTAGGAATATTATTCAACAATTTACAGCATAACACATTACATTTATATATCCATATATAGGAATTGTGATGCTAAATAATGAAATCAAGTTCCTTTTTCAAACATGGGTTCATTCAATTTTATCTTGTTTACTAACAAGTGGAGATACTTGTTTCTAATCTACTAAGCTGAATGTGAGAGATACAAAACATATAGATTAGTTTATTCAATGACTCCTGAATAAACTTATAGCATTTAGATACTGGGATCAAAGAAAGTGTTGTAACCAAATGTACCTGCTATGTTTTTCATTACATGTTCACATGCAAGGACAGTACTGAATCTTACAAATAACTACATGAATACTTTTTCTTGAGTTGTCATCCAAAATAATATCTTCATGTTCTATCTTCATCACACATTTTCCCCTAATAACAATAATTGAATATTCGTAATATCAATGATTGGACTGAAGCAAATTGATACCTTCACATTTTAAAAATTTAGGGAATACATAATATTTATCATTCAAAGTTATTATTTTAAAAAGATATTAGATATTATTTTAAATGTATATTGATTGAATCTTACCATTTTATATAACCATTTCCTTATTTTTTATCAGGTTATTCTGAGAAACAGTGCACACCCACCAATTATGCAAGGGATGTCATGGACCCTTCTATCGCCATTTAAAGAACAACGTCACCACAGATCACCAAGTGAATCAATTGCCAATAATTACACTCCTAGTGCAGCTGATTTGAAAATACAAGATCTTCCAAAATCAAGACTTGTGCAGAGAAATGTTAGATCTCCATTAAAACTATCAAGAAAAATGCAAGGTATGTAGCAGCTAGATCAGGGCGGGCCACATGTGGCCCGCCGCTTCATTATCTGTGGCCCACGTCGCATTCGGAGAGGAATCAAAAAATTGCATTTTGTTTTTGTTTTGTCATAAAATTAACCAAAAAATCTTTTGACATATTGTTGCATCACTAATGTCACTGAATTGACTTACCTATGGCATACTGAGACAACTAGCGAAGTTAAATGAGCGAAGTTCTTGGCACTATTGCGGCCCGCGAACAATGCAAGAATAATTTTGTGGCCCGCGGAGACGCCAATCCTGGACCACCCTGAGCTAGATATTCTAATCATTTTTTTTTTTATTGTTTCTAGTGTTATATTATTCAATGTAATAATTGATATTTATTGACATTTTATATTCTTTTGCATTCTCAGTTGAGCAATTCGCACCATCTTCTCCCAGAAAGAAAGTCAGACTAGATTCCAAGTTTCAATCCCCAAGGTATAATTCATAATTAATGATATTTCATTGTGCTAACTGGGGATGTCTGAGTTTAGATGGCTTGATATTCCAGAATTCCTTGTGGAGAATTATAATTATGTGGCAGGAACGCAAGCTGAACTATTAATTTGATAATTTGAGTCTGATTTTATTTTTATTTTGATGCTACAAGCGAATGAGAATTTCTGACAGGATTGAAAACAAGCAACTTTGTTATGGTTATGCATTGACATCCACTCTATATTTACTGTTTTAGAGCGGATGGTGCCGGTGTAAATGGATTTAGTCGATATAATGGCCCGAGTAGTAAATCTCCACTTCCACCACCACCCAAAGAAGATTTGCCTCCTAGTCGCCCTATGTCTCCTACAGATCAAATGACTATGATGACAGAATTGGATAATCAACGACTTGCTACTGAACAAGAACCAACTGAGAGAGATATGGAGGTAGAAATATCTTATATCGATTTACGTTCAGACGGCCATGCTCCAAAATTTATTGAAAGATGTACCGGTAATAATTTTTACTGGTATGAATCTGGTAATCATTCTTTCATTTGGTGATGTATTTTGGAATTCATTATTTCGAATATTGTTAACTGTGTATAGTTTATTCATCAATTTAGATACTCACTCGTCCATATATATATGGCTTTATTAGGAGGATCACATTTGACTATGTTTTAGTGGCATACTATGTTGTTAATAATGTAATTATTTTGTTATATTTTGGATTACCAGTCAACCCTATTCTAGAGAATGATGTATCATATTTTTTAGAGATACTACTACTACATTCAAAAAGGAATTGCTGCAGAACAAATAGCTGGACCTCCTTCAGGACAGATGGATCGTATCAAACTGAGTTTGCCTGAAAAACTGAGAACAAATGTCAATCTCACTCCACATCTATCAGAATTAAATGATGAAGTTTTGACAGATTATGACTTCAGTTACAGGAAATCAGTCAGTAAGTCCAACTTACAAATGATATGATCCAACACCAAATGATAAGTTGGCGCTCCAGAAGTGTGTGTAATTTTGTTCGCCTACTTTACATCAAGTTGTGTATGGGGACGAGAGCCTTATGAACAGGGGATATATTCACTTAGCCAACACAAACAGTCCCTGAACTCGTAATAGAACTAAAATAAGGGAAATCGGAATAAAATTATGGCCTAACCCTAACCTGGTACACATACTACGTGAGTACCAAAATATCTGTCCATGAAAAGGTGTCGCAACAAAAAATTTAATAAGTAATTTTTTATATGGATCAAATTTATCTTTTACTGTCAACACTTGTACTTTATAGACTTCATAAACTTTATAGTCAAATTTTGTGCTTTCACAGGGAAGGAGTACCGGTAGTATCATTTAAAACCGAACAATAAAATTTTCTAGTTTCATTATTAAGTTGAAATGTAACTGAATCAACATTAAAAGTATGGCCCAATTATAAAGTGGTCATATTTAACATGGAATGCCTTTGACAGTTTCAAGGTGATCTTAGATGACATACTCTATAGAATTTAATAAAACTTCATATGTCCAAAGTAAATGTTTGATGTTGATTTAATATTCCTCAAAAGCTTTAAATCAATTTTATTGTTCCATTGTTCATATAAATCAATCACTGGAAGATATTTGTTTTGAATAAATTATTTGGTTTGGAATCGACTACATAGCTGAGTTAAATAAGACTAACTGTGTGCCAATTATTATTTCAAAAAATAATTATAATTTCACCAAAACATTTAATCTTATTAGTGAATGTTAGACATTTAATTAGGGTATTATTTTTCAGGTGAGTGTGCAATAAGCAAGTATCTAAGTAGAAATGAAACACTAATAATATGCTCAAAAGAAACTATTGAGATGCTATGAATCACAATTTGTTAATAGGATTTCTTAATAGCTCTATGCACCACAAGTATATGGTATATATATATATTAATAAAGTTAGTGAAAGTTATCTGTGTGCTTCCATAAATTTATTATCTATTTTGAAAAAAAGATTGATTTCATTGACAAGATGTAAAATTTGTCTCAAATAAACAAATATTTTTGGTTGCATTTGGTCATGGATGACAAAAGTTTGTTATAAGAAATAAACAAATTATTACTGTTGCCAGATGTGGCAAGCAATTTGATATTCTTCAGTCAGATGTTGTGAGCCTGATTTTATCTTGGCAATTTTCATGTATTGTTCACTTTATTGTACTAATCTCTGTTGTCATTTTTCATAAAATCAGCACTTCAATAGTATGAAATTTGATTACCTCAAGACTATTATGTTACCTAATACACAAAGGTATTCTATTATTGCCTCATGTATGTTTAGTTTTTTAATGAATACTGAAACACTGAAACATTTGAGTATCCTATGGGCAATCGAGCATTGATATTGTTTTGCAAAGAGCCTTCTGAAAATAACTTTCATAATTTTATTCTATTCAAATCTATTGACACTCTGGATAAAAAAAATTAGCAATTATTCGGACAATCTAATATTCAAAGAATATTTATTATTAATATTAAAATAATCAATATCAAAATAATTTAAATATTGATTATATCTTGAACTTAGTCAAATTTATAGATAAATGCAATACTGGTTGGTTCTTGGAATAAATATAACGATATTGACATTACGAGATCAAAATTATAATAAAACTTTTTATTTTTATTGGGTGTCTTTCTTACTCTTAAGGCAACGACCATTAGCAAGTATAATATTCATAAATATTTTGAAGATTGGTTGAAGGCAATACTGTCAGTCTACAAATCATCACACAAATTTAACTTTCGATTCTTTATGAACATCAATTTCATGAGTATTATATTTTATCATTTTGTACTCAAAAAAAAAAGTTTAAAATTGATTCTGATGCGATCTAGAAGTTCTATTTCATATTTAAGAAAATCAAATTCAGGATTTAAACATTTATGTTTAAAATTCTTTAATTCATTCTAACACAATCTTGACACAACCATATTATCTGCAATATCTCTTTTTTCTATTGTTCGCATAAAGTGTAATTTCTTTAGGGTGATAAAATAAATACTGATTACTGATATCATTTAAAACATAGGAATGTCTAGCAAACCCTACGCAAAGCCTGAAATTTAATACTCACGAAAAGACATTGTTCTTAATTGTATTATTCTGTAAAGATATCTGCTTAAATAATTATACATTTAAACTATCCTTATTTGGAATTTTAATTGTTTATTTGCTCCAATTATTTGAAATCACTTTCGGGCTTTAAAGTTAGTATTTCAGATATATGCTCTCTGCATGAATATATAAAAGGTTGTTAAAAATAATTTTTGATACAGTATTATAGACATCTCCAGAATAAGAAATCTTTTGTTTAATCAAAATTCAAAGTATGGGATGAATTTTGTACGAGAAAATTATTGAAGGCACTGTAAATTATATTTTCCATCTCTATTAACTTCCATAAGTTCTCATGATTTTTCTTTTTATAGTTGACTACATTCTTCAAGATGACAAGGAAAGAAAGCGAGTACATGTAGCAGCTATACCTCGACCATTCTTGAAAAAAGTTATTCGTGCACCTGTACCTTGGCAAGATGACTGCAAAAAAGCCAGAGATTACTGTCGATCAAGTCTATTTACTGTCAGCCCAATTATGCTTCATTTGCAGAATTTATGGTTTGATAAGTAAGTGGAAAAATATGGTAAATATTATATTGAATGTTGGTAGTTTTTTAATGTGACATTAGTAAGCTTAATTGTAAGCAAATTTTCACATGCCTATCTATCTATATCTTGTCTGAACTACATAATATTTCCAACTATAACCATGTCTTCATAGTTTAGATATAAAAAAAAATCAGTTATTCGAACCAATACTAGATAGACATAGGAAAGACCGCTGAAAGATTTTTGTCTATTTGTAGAAATATATTGCAATGCAATCACAGAATTTTACTTTTCCTGCGCATCTTGTTTTGTTGAGTTGTTCACTAATAACAATAGTTGGAACCTAATATTGATAGAAATAATATATAATTATTTTTAGATACAACCAGCTGAGATTTGTTAATATCGCAAAACTAAAAAGTACTGGTCTTCTTCTACATCCGTCTGACTTTGAAGCACAGGTAAACTAATTTTCATGAGATTTATAATGGCATTTAACTAAGAATAATTTTATTCTTATTGATCTAGTCTATATTATTTTGCTATGGTATAGCCTCGTCAACAAGATCAAGGTTTGTCATAATTACAAAAGAAAATAAAAACATTCTAAGAGAAAGAAATACCAAGACAACTTAACTGCAATTCCAAGATACAGTAAATGGTATCTACCATGGATGAGAACGAGAACTCTCCACCACTCCAGTGTGGGTACCACACTTTGCTAAAACCACAAAGATGAATTTCTGCAAAAATGTTCTTGCCAAGATTACCGATGATAGTGCTTTGCTTTTTTGGATATCTCTATCACATTCTTGATATATCTGAATTCTGAATTATAAATTTTTTATCAGTTTTGTTATGAATAAACTCATATTTTAGATTATGTCACATTGTGAAGATGCACATGAAGTCCTTTCTAAAGAATGGATTGCAGATGCTTCACAATTATTCATCACATACAAAGATAGCTGGGTTCATCTTGTGCCTCAAAATGATGGTGACAGCACTGCACAGGTATGCTTTATATCAGGGTAGTGCAACCTTCTATACACGAGGGGCAGATACTAATGACTGAGTGAAACCACAGTCCGCACCTTCATTTAACATAGACTTACTGGTGGTCGCAGAGACAAAAAGTTAGGTTATTGATCTTATGACATGCGTTGTTTGCTTCACACAAGCTGCTTATCATTCAAAATTTGCACTTCTCCGCCGGTCGGACAATTTTTCTGTGTGGGCTGCGGGCGGCAGTATGACTATGCACACCCCTGCTTTATATGATGAAAATATTGACTTGTGGATTTCAACATTTCTATATAAACCTGTTCATTTAACTAACATCAAGCTACCTTCCCCAGTTTATGAATCGTTATTTTTAAAAATAAGTTGCTTCTTTGCCATGAAAATCAGCATTTATTGGAAATTTGGAATTATGCGAAGAGCTGTTGGAATTTTTTTTCACTTTAATTGATTATTACACAATATTATTTGAAGCATTTAACCACCCTCATCAAGCTGAAAAAATTGTTATATGAAACAAAATCTATACATTGAGTACAAGACTTTTCTTATGAATACAATTCTAGAAATCAAAAATTAAGTTTGGATATTTTTTAATATTTTTTTAGTTCTCATTTTAAACTGTATAAGATTTTGTGCAGCTTTGCTCAAGGTAAGGTTAGTTCACTTCAAAATGCTATTTGAAACCATAATGATGCTAAAAGTTAATTGAATACAGGAGTTTTATGGAAGTAAAATAAGTGAAATCTATTTTTGTGAAGCATTTTTCACCAATTATTCCTGTTATCATGTATCAGTTTATATTATACCTGGCCCTGTACAAGTTGGGCGTGTACTAATATGGAGGTAACTAATTTTGTTCGCCTACTTCGCATCAAGTTGTGTAAAGGGACTGAAACCTATGAGAAGGGAGTATATTCACTTGACTAACACAGACAGTCCCCGAACTCGTAATAGAACTAAAATAAGAAAAATCGGAATAAAATTATGACCTAACCCTAACCTGGTACACACACTACGGGAGTACCCAAGCTCCACTGATCACGCTCACAAATACATATCACATTAGTAACAAGATAACAATGTCAGGTTTTTTCTACCATTGTGTATAAATTCCTTTTGTTTTAACACTACGTTTTTACTTTGTTAAGGTGCAAGAATTTTTCTCCTGTGCGGCTTGTCTGATGTCAAATCAACTTCGTGAAATGGTTGTTGAATCATTCAATGACCTACTTTCATTTCTATCAATTCATGAGGTAACTTCAATTATATGTCTCATATTGAAATCTTTAAATTCAGTTTCTCTTAGAGCTTCACAAGTTTTTTGACAAAATGTTTCTCAATATTTATGTATTTTCGAATTTTAAAGTTGATTCAGAAAAACTTTTTTGCTAGCAACTGCACAACACTTCCTAAAAAATTAATCAGTAATTTGCATGCCACAATTCAAGGAAAGTGATTTATGGTAATCAATGGGGATCAGTATCTTCAAAGTTCAAATACCAAGTGATTTCGAATATTTTTGTCGAATCGAATTGATTCTTTGAATTGATATCGTATTTCCACAATGTAATTTACTATTCATCAACTTACATGACAACATTGAACACTATTAATATCGGCACACCAAGAATTAGGGAAAGTGTAGATATAGGTACCGGTAACTAAAAATATTTTCAACGTTCTATTAAATGTGTCATATTAAAATATGGCAACCCAACAATTTGCTGCAAATAAATAGCGATCATTTTTCTATTTATAAACAATACTACTTATTGTCTACATTGTAAAAATAAAAGCAAAATCTGAAGAGTTTTCTATCTACTATTCAGACTGTCGATGGTCAACTTCATCGCAGTTAAAAACTATTACTCTGTACTCACATTTGTAAAATCAACCATCAACCTGGGGAGTTATTATGATATTGAAATTTTAATTATGCAAGATTTCTCATCATTTGGCTGCTTTTGTGTTTCGGTCATCATATGTGTTAACTCACAGAGATGACTGCCGATGGTCAGCCGACAATATTCAAATAGAGCTGTTTTTGAAAACCGTTCTGAGGCGATTTGAATAATTAATTATCAGATCTGATTTAAATGTTTCCACCTCTTGTGAAGACATAAAGGTGTAAATCAACAAATCAATGTACCATTTAATTTAAAGTTTTTACTGATTTTGATTATTTTTTGTTAATATTCACAGGATGGCAACAATTTTGGTTCAGAATATGGAGATTTGCAGTATTGCATGCTTCCTATCATGCAACTGAAACTTATTGTTCAAGAACCAAAAATCTCATTTGATCCCAGTTTTAAGGAATGCAGGGATGTACTCTTGAACTGCTTTGCACATATCGTCAAGGCTGGTGAAGAAATTAGTAGGGTAATTTACATAAATCCAATTTAATCAGCGATATTTTCCTTCAGTGGTTATTGAAGATTGATTTTACCAATGATCAAATGCTTGCAGATGCAATATTGATATTAGGATTTAAAACTACTGCATTATTGGTTAACTTATTTAGTGCCACAAAATTAATGCAGAATTAGTTATAGGATTATTTTCTGATACAAAAAAAATCAAGACAATGCATCCAAAACACATAACTGGTTAACTAATGTACAAGCCGTCTTATCGACTTTCCTCTCCCCCAGAATAGACATGTAAATCCTATCATATCTGTTGAGAAGATTCTTTCGACATTTTTTTGAATTATTTGCCATAATTATTGTAATTTTATTTATATAAAGTTATTTTTCTCCTTTCTAGGTTGAATGCTTGCTGTTTCCTGAGATGAGGGATAGCAAACTACTTTTACGAACAGTGCATTTGAATGAAAATTTGGTCACCAATTATGTGGACCAGGCTATGGACATTTTTAAATGTAACACAGTGGGACCACAGATGTAAATTCCATGATAAATATTCATATCTGGATGGTTTCAATTGTTTTAGGAAATTGATTCTAATACATACCGTAACTTAAAAAATTTTCATTGCATTGTTTATATAGCTTGATGCCATGATATTCATGATGATTTGATTTGAATCATTTTCCAAAATTTGAGCCTGATTACTCGTGATGCAAGAGTACTAAATTTTAAACTAATGTTGAAGAGCAACTGTAGGGACGTCAGAAGCAAAAGATTTTATATCAGGGTTGCCCAAAGTTTTTGCGGAGTATGCTGCGCTATATACTTTCTTGATCTATCACAGACCAAAGAGATACTTTCCGGAATTTTCATTTTGTAAACTACATATTAAGCCCTGTATTGCCCTATAAAATAAAATGCGAACATCTTTGTACTACGCATCATGAGAAAAGTCATAAATTTTGTTTGATTTTCTATATGATACCCTTATACATTGCAGGGATGCAGAAACAGTTACAATGCAAATATATTATTAAATTGACTTTTCTTTTTGATCATGTAATGAACTTTTTCAGGTATCTGGATGTCTACACCAAGTACAATGATCTCCTCAATTCAAAAGCGGAGGCAGAAGCTATTCAATTCATCAAAGAAGATCACAATCTGGATATTTTCAGAACAAAGCTTCGCTCTTATGAGGTAATCTAGAAATCTTGTCAATGGAATATGGTTCAGTTATTTTCAGCTATGTTTATTCATTTTCATATATGTAAGTTTTATTTCCAGTAAAAGCTGCGTCATACTCAGCACATAAATCAACCGCCCAAAAAGGGCCTGTTTAATGTGAGTTGCTACTCAGTATGGCTTTACTATCATATTATGATAAATATTATTTCCAGAAAACACGCGATGAAATCAACATGCTTCGACTATCGGTTCCACTCAATATGTTTGGACTTGATTGCACAGAACTTAACAATGACCTCGCCCAACGAGCTCAACTGCTTCGTGATAAATTGATTCAATCACAAATTGATGAAAACCGTGAAAAGAACAAAGAGTATGTTTTATGATTTTGATTACCGTAATATTTTCATAAAATATGGTATAGGATTTTCGCAACATTCAATTTTAATGATCTCAGTGTTAAAAGTGATTGGTGAGTTGTTAGAGGATGTTGTATGACTTAGTAGTTATTCAATGATGTGCTTGTGGTATTTGAGTATTTCTGTTTCGTATGTAATTTTTGAAAAAGTGATGCAAAAAAAAAATTAGCTTATTGAACAAGATTTTGGTTCTTATTAAAATAGTAGCTTTTCACATAGGTACCGTAAGTACCTGTTTCTTTAAAGTCTCGTTTCGCGTGAAAGTTTAAAAATACCCAATAAAGAGAAAATAAACTGTATATACATAAATGAAGCATTATTTTTTTGATATTTTTAACCTTTAATTTATTTACCCAAATTTGGTCTGAGACAGAATTTGAAAGTGTAACATTTCTGATCCTTTTGGCACAATGCTTTCAGCTGAGCATTTAGTACTGTTTTCATTTGCTCACTCTTATACCAATATTATGGTGACTATTTCATTTCTTGTTTCCATCACACCCTGTTCTACACGATTAGTTTTTCTAAGGAAATATGCTGATGGGGATACTTTTTCTGCTATAATCACATTGTTCGTTGAAGATTGTTTCACACGTAAATAACAACAAACATTTTACCAAATAATTTAAAAGTGAATGTAAAATATGATGATTCTGTGGTATCAAGTCAAATTTGATTTGGTGTCCCCCAGGGTTCGGTCTTAGCACCTCAAATGTTTTTGCTTTACATCAATAATTTTAATATTTATTCTTTCTGAATATCAAGGGTTTATCAGAGATATGATGCCATTGCGACAAAAGTATCTGATATTCCTGAGACAACAGAAGAACTTGTTGAACTAGCTCAATTCTTAAAGGAATCCAGCGAAGTGACAGTACCTGATTTGAAAGCTGAAATTGGTCTGGCCGCTGATAGACTTGAATTCTTACTCGATTATGCAACATTACCTTGTGAGTTTTCATAACATAAATGTAACAAGTGGGCATGATGAGTTGTCCATAAACTAATTACTATTTATTATTTTAACACACTTCAATTAGATGAAGACATCAAACTGAATAGCAATGTATTCCACTGGCCTGAACAAATTCAACAAGTGTTTGATGTGAACAGGGGACGTCTGACAAATAAACGTGAATCAGCAGAGGATAAACTAAAAACAAGGTTCGTTGTTAGATTCTTCTCACAATAAACAGATGAAATGAAAGTACGGTAATTGAAATTCCTTACATATAATATAGTATATCTTGTAAACATTCAGATATTGTCAGGCATAATGCTGTGGTGATTTGTCCTACTTATTCTCTCTTTTAATTTCATTGTACTCATACTCTCTTATTCCTAACTGCGACAAACAAAACTATTTTTTACAATATGATTTTGCCTCCTTATCGACTTCCATTCACAGGACAAATATGAAAATCCTTAACTACTAACCACAAGCCTGGGTATTGTAATATCTTTATTCCGGTGTTACTGTACAGACTTTCGCTGCCGTTCCATGGTTATTCACAAGGCGGTGCTCGGATTCGTTATCCGCTTCTCCTTGAATCGAGCGTCTTTTGGGTATCCAAGTCGCCTCGTCTCGACTTATTCTGACATAAACTTGTTTTACCAATTATTGTTTGATTTATACTGTTATTTTTAAATATTACTGTTAGACTTATGTCACAGGTATCGCCGCTTGATAACCAGTCTTGGTGTCTCGCGCCTCCCTTCACCCTGAAGTACCATTTTACTTCATTTTTTTATATTGTTCATTCACAATGTGTACTTTAGCATGGTGGAAAAATAAATTACTGATTACTGATTGATATGTAAAATTGGAAGAAAATGATTCAAGCAAATTTGATAATCTGACAAAAAAATCTTGGAAATATTCCGTTCAATATTCAGGATCAAAACTTTTGAAGCTTTACTCAATGAGTATAAAGTAGAAGTTGAGAGTTTTAAGAAAAAAGAAGTCATGAATCTCGATGAAATGCAGAAGAATGTAAAACTTCTGGCTGATATTACGGAAAACCTTGAAAATGCGACGAAAGAATTGGGGGTTATTATTTTATTTAATATAGGACTAGGCCTACTATTTCCAGAATATCAATCCATATTGCTAACAAAGTAGAATATGTAATAATTAAATGGCATTAGTAAATTTATTTATTTTAATAAAAACGTGAACTATGTGATAGTTTGTCATCAATGCAAATATTGGAAGGATAAAATTACTGTTATTATCTAACTTACTATTACACAAATGAGCATCTGCTATTTTTATCTGATTTGAGAAAACCTGTTGCCACATGATGTTCAGTCACCCAATTCACTTAACTTTTTAAATAATGGGTTCATCAAAAACTTCATAAAAATGTACCCCACCTCACATAATTTTTTTTGGATGTTGGAGCTATGGAATGCTGAAAATGATCTTCACCTGAAATCATCCAATATTTTTTATTTCCATATTCATGCTAGGAAATAAATGAAGAAGAACGACTTCTGGAGTTTGAAGAAAGTTCATTTCCAGTGTTGCAGAGCATGTTTCAGTTTAAACAACCTTACGATAATTTGTGGAATACTGCTTTACAGTGGAACAATAAAAATGAAACATGGCTTAATGGTAGGCCTTTTCAGTTATAAAATACCAAGCATATAAGACATAACCATTCAAACATTCTTCATTCAGTATGTTGTAATAGGTATATTCAGGAGCTCAGCCAGGATTTTCATGAGGGGAGTTTTAAAACGGAATCAAGAATTCTCATGCAACGACTTCTGATATAGTCACCGCCATCACGCTGCTCGTTGAAAGAGCTGACTTTTTCAGTGTATCATTATTATTCTATTGCATGAATGTTTTACCTCTGATGAATGTAATCTTTTTATATACACGGCAGCCATTGACTTACATTTTCAATACTCTATGTTTTAATTTTATTGGCAGGTTCCTTCCAAGATCTGAATTCAGAAGAAATCAGTGACGATATTGGAACCATGTGGAGAACAATGTACAAACTTACCAAAGCATTCTCTGATGCTGCAGGTCCCCGTAGAATTGCAGAATCAGTTCGTTCAAAGATCGATAAATTCAAGCAACATCTACCAATTCTTTCCACTATCTGTAATCCTGGCATCAAAGATAGACATTGGGAACAGGTGACGTTTATAATGCTATGTAACAATCGGTTTATCTATTTCAAGGTCTCACCACTAATCACATGATAAGGTTTTCGAAAATGTTTTATCATAAATTTAGCCTCAGATGAGATCATGCAGACAAATATAAGTGACATTGTTTTGGGAAATTTTGATTTCTGATGAAATGAAAAATAAATTATAGTTAGCAGCTTTTTGGGCGCTTCTGAAGCGTTTGTACTAATATGGAGGTAACTAATTCTGTTTGCCTACTTTGTATCAAGTTGTGTGAAGGAACAGAAGCCTATGGCCAAGGGGTGTGTATTCACTTGGTCAACACAATCAGTCTCTGAATTCGTAATAGAACTGAAATAAGGAAAAATCTGAATAAAATATGGCCTAACCCTAATCTGGTACACACATTACGGGAGTACCGTTTTTTGTGAGTGTTTCGATGTTGTATCAAATATATTTGTTGGAAGTTCTAAGTTGTTCAAATATATTTGAATTTTTCTATTGAGTGATCGATAATATTTTTACTCGTTTTTATCATTTAGATCAGTGATATAGTTGGATTTGACATCAAACCTGATGAGGAAACTTCATTAGCACATATGTTGGAATATGGACTTCACAAAAATATGGATGCGTAAGCTATTTCTCTAAAAATATGACAATTTCATTGTTAAAAAATATGTATTAATTTAAGCGGCATACAAAAACCTTAGTTATCTGGGTGTTACCAGAGCATGAGTGAGAGCATGGGCAAATAACTAATAAACTACCTGGAACTCAAATCTTGTTTAGAACTTTATATTAAATACATAAATGTAAGGGGTAAAAATATTAGATAAATTAATTATGTGTAAAAATTCTGTTATTGGAGCATATCGCCATGGTCCATTCATTTTGTCACTTTTTCCGATCAAAGAAAAAAATCAATCGAGAGAGTTCTATATTCAGGAATTCACATGTCTTAATTGGTTTAAAATTCATATTTGGATTGTCTGTGGATTTATAACTATTGGTCATGAAGAATAACAAAATATTAACAACCAATTGCTTTGATTTTGAACTTGGTGTTTGATTTGATTGAATTAAAAAAGCAAACGATTATGTGTTTTTTATTATCTGTTGTTTTTCTGTGATAAAAAGAATTTGATGCTTGGAATATGCACAGAATTAATTTATTTTGTTGCCATTAAGTGTTCTGTTTTTTCAGTGTTTTGTTCATTTGCTGTTTTTTTAAACACCTTCACTGTGAACAGTTTGTTCAACTCATACAATACTACATCTCTATTGTTGCCAAAGTTTAGGGTCGAGGCTGGAGGCAAATATGTTCATTTCAATACCAAGGATCAAAGCCCTTAATTTTTCTTTAATTTCAACTGTTCAATTTTCAGTTATTCCCAAACCCACTCGAATCGAATGCAATACTTTGAACAGCTCTCTACAGCATTGTTCTTTGAAGTTATTAGAAAATCTCTGTTGTTCTTAGTTTGGTTCAATTGTAGTTGGTATCAAAATTCTTTCTATTTTTGTGTCAAAGTGTCATCCTTGTTTCTTTATAATAATACTTTTTTAGTGTTCGAGTCTGACAGTTTAATTTGTGTTTGGTGTTTAACTTGCTAATATGTTGCTGTGAATAACCTCTTAGAATCAACACAATAGGAGAAAAAGCCTCAAAAGAATTTTCACTCGAAAAATCCATGGCAAAAATGAAAACTGAATGGGGTGATATATATTTTGAAATGATTCCATATCGAGATTCGGTAAGTGTAATGTACAAATGAAGGCTTTTCCTAGTTTTGAGTGTTTGTGTGAGTATGAATCACAATGATAACTATGAATGTGTATGCTTTTATGAAAATAATTTTTAACGATTTCAGTATTGAAGCAATTGGGGCTCGTGCTACCAAGGAATGGTCCCTGGAAAATGCTCTGAAAAAAATGAAATTTGAGTGGAGAGATGTGGAAATTGTACTGATTCCATACAGAGATTCTGTAAGAATTAGGGATTGATTGTGGTTTGGGTTGATTTGTGATAAATAATCTATTTGGATTGATGTGAATTGTTTTCTAACTTCCCTCTCACTAAAGGTGTGGTAACTTACCGTAATATAAATCAGATCCAAAGCAATTTCAATGTTCCGGTTATAATATTTCCTAACTACGATAGTTATATTCGAGGGTGGTAGAACGAAAAGTTTAAAACATGAGTTCATCTCTGGCTCTGTAATTTATGATCTTTCCAAATTTTAAATTTTTCATATATTACTTTGAATACACAGGCCCACTTCCTCATCACATTTGAGCTACATCACTTGTCAGTTGATAAACTTGCTGTGATCATTAGATGTTTGGGTTCGATTTTCCTAAATATACATCATTTAAATCTTTTCGAGTCTGAAACTATGTAATCTGGACAAAATGTTCTGAAAGTTTTTTCATTTTCCATTTTAATTACATTTTTTACAGTTTGCATTTAAGCTGATAGGCTAAAAGATTATGATATCTGTCTAATTTGTACTTAACAATTCTATCTACCAATGTTCTTTTTCAAAATGGTAAAGCAGCAATATATCTGTACCCTTCTGAATATCCCTTTTACAATAAAGTTTGGTTTTAGATTTCGTTGAATCTGAATGTTTTTATGTTTAAAATAAATTCAGGTATAATATACATGGTATGCCATTAGCTGGACATTTTGAGTTGTGTGTGTTTGC
This sequence comes from Styela clava, assembly GCF_964204865.1. Lineage (NCBI taxonomy): Eukaryota > Metazoa > Chordata > Ascidiacea > Stolidobranchia > Styelidae > Styela > Styela clava. The sequence continues at coordinate 17,791,790 of NC_135260.1, read as the reverse complement.
TGTGACATATTTCTGTTTGTTTCTTGAGAGTTCATTGTGATTGTGAGCATATATTTTTAAAGTGTTTCTTTATTATAACTTGAAATTGCTTTGACGATTTTCTATGTTTTAGCATATCACCTTTTTTACTATACTTGTTAATATAATTTTCTCTTCAACAAATATACTTCAGCTTAGCTTGGCAGGACTTATTCGGTTTAAAATACCGGTATTATAATCTTTTCTTCTAGTTGAAATGTTCAATAGAATATCCTATACTAGGATAAAATAGCATACGCAGCCAGAAATTACAAAGAACGAACTTCTTAAGATTGTAGCAAAAGCAGGTATTGAGGACAAAGATAGATTACAGTTTATTATTTTGCTGGATGCATGATGACGCAGGAAAATGTTTTTCTAGGGTGTTGACATACTCGGGCCAATTGACGAGCTGCAGACGTTACTAGATGACCATATTGTTAAAGCAATGACAATGAGAGGATCTCCATTTATTACACCTTTTCTAGAGGAGTTTACGGTGAAATATATGTCATAATAAACAGTAGAGTCAGCAGGCAGAAATAAAGTTGAATATTGTAATATTTTTGTAGTTTTAATTCGACAGAAAAACAGGAGAATGACAAGCAGAAGAATGAGTGTTTTTTGCAACTTTGACGCAGTCATGTGAAGTGGGATTTCAGTTAAAACATATCAGAACAGCACAACAGGAAATATTCTCTCTTTTCACTTTCTTCATTGTACATTCACATTTCATATTTCATCAGAGTTAAAATTGTACAGGAGCAACTGGAAGATTCATAGCTTCAATGGAAACTTTCTATCACGTGCCAAGTAAAGGTGCAGCTTTCATAAAGTAAGGCAATGAGAGATTGAACAGACAGTGAGGATTTTAAGATCATGCAACAGGCAAATACTCTATATATCAGCGACACAAAATTTGTCTTCATTCATTCAAGATTCAATCTGCTCTTTTTTCTTTGAAAAAACTTCAGACTTTGTGAAAAACTCTATCTTCTTTTGTCTGCTTCCATAACATCAAATTCTGTAATAAACCTGCATTTGCTCATGCAATATTACATTCTCTCATAATAACTTGACCATTACACAGGGGCTGAGCATTTTATCAGGCATTGATGAAATACAAGAATTGCTTGATGATCATATTATTAAAGCACAAACTATGAAGGGATCTCCCTTCATTGCACCTATTGAGACTGAAGCACGGGTATGATAATTTAATTATAGAAATGAAATTGGTGGTAAGTTTACAAAAATAATTTCTGTATCTTCTTTATTTCTGCCTGCTGTATTTTTTAGTGTTTTGGAAATTCTATATCTATGTAATTTATTTTTTCATAACAAAGTTATTTGCAGGCAATGCAGGTATATAAATAATAACTATTGGAACGTTTCATTACTTTACTGGCACAAGAATTCTCAATATTTATATTTTTATTTTTATGTAATGGGGCAGAGATACAAATAGTGTCATATGTGTTATTTGCGAAACTTCATTAGGCATGATAAAAATTTTAATGCCATGCTTGTTGCAAGATTCAGGATGTAGATAATAGAATATCTTTTTTTATTCGGTGTTATGCAGTGATTCCGGTGAATAAAAAAATGATGGCTCTGATCCTTCAAATTCATAATTTCCAATTAAGTGTTGAATATTTGATAATATTGGAATAATTTATATTTGAACTGTTTCAAATGTAGGAATGGGAAGAAAAACTAATTCTGATGCAAGATATTTTGGATGCTTGGCTCAAGTGCCAAGCTACTTGGCTTTATCTAGAACCTATCTTCAGCTCAGAAGATATCATGGCACAGATGCCTGAAGAAGGAAGAAAATTTGGAATCGTGGATTCGTATTGGAGGGATATTATGCTGAATGCAGTGAGTATCAGCACAATGTACTCCTGCTTTTCGTAAGATATGAAACTCTCAACTTTACAATCACTTCATTTGCAACGTGGTATCATTTGCTACATTTCAAATTTTATTATTAACTATTATTGTATATAGAAGTAATTATCCTAGTATCGAACCGAGGATTGGTTAAATTTTTCAGATAGATCATTGGTTAAATCTATTTCAGATAGATCATTTCAGAATACCAAAATGTGGATTATTTGTTTTGTATTTGGTGTCTTCTTATTATTTAATTAGGCAAAAGATACTAAAGTTCTGGTTGCTACTGCACAAAATAACATGCTTGGAAGACTGCAGGAATCAAATGAATTGCTGGAACAAATTCAAAAGGGATTGAACAACTATCTTGAGAAGAAAAGAATTTATTTTCCAAGGTTGTTGGGTATTCTGTCTTTTGTTTTGTTTGATTACTTAACTTATGGAAATTATTTCCCAAATTTATATTAATAGTTCATAGTTATCAAAAGGGGAGGACGTCTTCCCCAAGATGGAGTTTAGTTGTTCTCTGGGAGAAAATACAGAAATATTAATTTGTATTCGCTGTAGTTTTACTGACATTGTTTAGTTATATTGTATTGTTGTAATACATATATTTGGACACATTATATACTATCCAACCTGTGCCTAAGTCAAGGTGCGAGTTGCAGGTAACATTAGATAATGATCCATCAAAAATTGGACAAATAGCGATTTTATGTAGAATGAATAGTGAGAGAGGAATAATACAATCCAAATAGATAAAGAAAGGAGGAATATCAAAAAGGTTGCAAATCACTGATATCGACTTTCTCTACTGAACGATTCCATGCATTGAAACAAGTGGTAATCATATTTCTGATCTAGACTGATGATGATTACAAAGCCATCTTGTTGACTTTTCCCTCTTCAGAGAAAATTTCAAATTATATTAAGAGATTCATATTCAATATTATTCATTTATAGATTTTTCTTCTTATCCAATGATGAGTTGCTTGAAATTCTCTCTGAAACAAAAGATCCTCTTCGCGTCCAACCTCACCTCAAGAAATGTTTTGAAGGAATTGCAAAATTAAAGTTTACTGATCAACTTGAAATTGTTGGCATGATCAGTTCTGAGTCTGAAGTTGTGACTTTTGTTAATACTATTTATCCAGCTAAAGCAAAGGTTAGGAAGTTTGTAACATTCCTCTTTGCTGTTTTTAAGCTTCCCATTTTGCGCAGTGTTTTATATTTCTTATTTATCTTATATTTTCCACTCTGTTCAACCTTTTTTCTATTTCAACAGGGTATGGTGGAAAAGTGGCTTCTTGAAGTTGAGTCGTCTATGCTCAAAAATGTCAGAAGAGTATGTTTGGAAGCTGTAGAAGCATATGTGAATACTCCACGTAAAAGATGGGTTCTAGACTGGCCCGGACAGGTTGTACTTTGTGCTTCTCAGACATATTGGACATCAGAAGTAGAAGAAGCCATCAATACCAATACTCTTGATGTATGATATACTACTTCATTTGTTTCATTTACAAGGATTCAGTTGTAAATTATTTTCGCATCAATTTTTAGAAATATCTTGAGGTACTGAATAGTCAGATCAATGATATTGTTGAACTTGTTCGTGGAAAACTAGACAAAGGAGCTCGTATTACTCTCGGAGCACTCACTGTCATTGATGTTCATGGTGGGATAATCATATATTTTTAAATTATTAAAATGTTATTTCACACAGTAATTCGTGAATTATTCTTTTTATTATTTTGTTCAAATACGCTTTACCTTTATAGAGAAGTATTGGTGCTCCAGAATTATGTGTGCCAATATTGATGTAACTAATTTTGTTTGCCTATTTTACATCGAGTTATATAAAGGGACTGAAATGGATGGGGGATATTCACTTGGCTAACACAGACAGTCCCCAAACTCGTAATAGAAAGATAATCAGAATAAAATTATGGTCTAACCCTAAATTGGTACACATACTACGGGAGTACCGAAGTACATGAGTTGATGCTGGTATTTCTTCAATATAAAATGGCAATTGAAATTCTTTTCAACTCACATGTTTTCAGCAAATTCCGTTACGGTGGAAATATTTGAATTCAAGAGGTAGTCAAGTCAATAGGTTATTTATAGGCCATTGTGTTGTAAGTCAAAAATGGTACCAAACTGTTAGAATAGCAAACTGTGATTTATTCTGTCATGTTAATTTCTGCTGGTAAATGATTCTGCTGCATTCATCAGCAGGTAAATGCTATAAGTTTAGTAATTTATCATGAAATTATCAGCTATCAATTTGATTTTCCTTTGATACAAATTTTTTTTCAGCTCGAGATACGATTGCTGATCTTGTGAAGCAAAAAATTGCGTCACCTACTGAGTTTTCTTGGCTTAGTCAATTACGATATTATTCGGATGGGTCTGATATTATTGTAAACATGATAAACACTGAATATCGTTATGGTTATGAATATCTTGGTAATTCTGGACGTCTCGTAATTACACCGTTAACCGACAGATGCTACAGGTATTCAAAATATATTGTTAGATAATTTTTATATAGATTAGAAGATAGCATTTTATTCTTGGCGTATGAATATGGTTTGAATTGAGAAGCTGCCATATTCCATTCTAGTTACACGTCAAATAGGGAATGTGTTCTTTCATCTGGATTTCTTTCCATATCTTATTCTGCTTATTTGAACTTGTCCATGGCAGATTTGTTCTGAAGTTGCTTGTTATCTTCAAGGCAGTTTATATTGTAAAATTAATGAACACGAATGGCATATGACACAAATGCCTGTTTCTCAATTACTATTCTCTCAATATTACTATTTTTATTTAATTGTAGCTGCCCCAATGTTTCATGCATCGCAAAATAAATATCTGAATGTTTATAACTATTAATTAAGAACTTTGATGGGAGCACTAAAGCTAAATCTAGGAGGAGCACCTGAAGGACCAGCCGGCACAGGGAAAACAGAAACAACAAAGGATTTAGCAAAAGCTCTCGCAAAGCAATGTGTTGTCTTCAACTGCTCAGATGGTCTTGACTATAAAGCTATGGGAAAATTTTTTAAAGGTCTTGCTTCATGTGGAGCGTGGGCTTGCTTTGATGAATTCAATCGCATTGAGGTATGATTTTGTGTTTTCATGATGGAAAACTAAATGATATTTATTCATAAGGTTGCATGTGATATGCAATCTCCTAGACAAAACGTGTATCTTCAAATGAGTATTTTGAAGGTTTTCTTATCGATGCACATTTGCCTAACACATACTCCACTTTTTATGGTATGCATAATTAAATTCAGCATGAAATATGAATAACTTTCAAGCAAACTGTAATTGAAGATGTTCCATAACAAGTGCAAAATGTACTGGAATCAAATCGTATATTATCTGGAAAAAATCCTTTTTCCCGGGATAACTATGAAATATGATAAATATCTACCTAATACCTAATATTTAACTTATTCATTTGTATCGATTATTTATTTTGCTTTAAACAGATTGAGGTGCTGTCAGTCGTTGCACAGCAAATTCTCTGCATTCAGAATGGAATCATAAACAAGCTGAAAACGTTCATGTTTGAAGGTTCTGAATTATCACTCAATTGGACTTGTGCTGTATTTATCACAATGAATCCTGGCTATGCTGGACGTACAGAACTGCCTGACAATCTCAAGGTAGATATTTTTTGGTTTGATAATATGGGCCAGGCATGGATGGCGAACATCTGATGTGAGTTACAATGTGATCACCTTTTTTTTTGGTGAACCATCAAGTCACAAAGGGATGTAAAAACATACTAACATCTCGGTAACATAAATTGGCTCTCCTGTAGTATGTGAACCAAGATGGCGCACATCTGAACATAGTATGTGTACCAGGTTAAGGTTAGGCCATAATTTTATTCCAATTTTCTCTATTTTAGTTCTATTACGAGTTCGGGGACTAGCTAAGTGACTCCGGTAGTATTTGTACCTGAAATTATGACCTAACCTTAACCTGGTACTGTGTGCATTTATTGGCAACGCTTAAGACCTAACAATACAGCAGTTTCTGTTTGGAATCGCATGAACTAAAGATGTTGTTCAAAAAACCAAACTTTGTAAACCTCAATAAATAGCTTCGAAAATTTGAATTGGGTGGCGGTGACTTTTATGTGGATAAGAGCTGATCGAAAAATGTAATTTGCTTGAGTAGAATTTCTTTCCTGACCATAAAAAGTTTGCTGTAGCACTATACACGTTTTCGGCCAAAATAAATAGCATCATGGTTGTGCTACCTAATATATTACATGATATATAATTAAACTGATTTTGTCGCAGGTGCTATTTAGAACTGTAGCTATGATGGTACCAGATTATGGTATGATTGGTGAAATTTCTCTCTATTCAATGGGTTTCGTTGATGCCAGAAGTTTGTCTCAGAAAATTGTTGCGACTTACAAACTTTGTTCTGAACAACTCTCATCTCAGCATCATTATGATTATGGTAATTTTTATGCTTGAATTTTGTTTATTTTCAAGTTTGTAAAATAATATCTACTTGATGGGGTATCAAGAAACCCGAAATATATTCATGAACAAAATTATTTGAAATATTTACTGTCAAATTTTCATCTCCAACTCGTGTCAGTCAAAGAATATTCGTACAAGATTTAATTTTATCATATTATTTATAAGAAAACTTCCCTCTAAATACACAGGTATGCGAGCTGTCAAATCAGTATTGACTGCAGCTGGAAACTTGAAGTTGAAATATCCACAGCAAGATGAAAGTATTCTTATGCTTCGAGCATTGATGGATGTCAACATGGCGAAATTTTTGGCTCAGGATGTTCCACTGTTCAATGGTAATTATTATCAATAATATATGTTGCAAGTTGCAACAATTACATTTACAGATCAGGTTGTTAATATTGGCGAATAAGAACATACTGTATTTAATATAGGATATACTGTATACATTTGACATTGTTTACAAGAAAATTAATTTTGAAATATATTTCAGGTATCATATCAGATTTGTTTCCTGGTGTTATACTTCCTGCACCAGACTACGATGTTTTCATTCAGTCAATAAAAGACAATATGGCGAAATTAAACTTGCAGCCTCACCAATGGTCCATTGATAAAATGATTCAGGTGAGTTTGTCCTTGGGTAATTAATTAATATAATATAATTATATTGGTTAAATAATATGGTTGGAAATATTATTGCTTTTCGCAGCTTTAATCCGAACGTGTGATGGTCTTCACATCATATTCTAGTAGTTTTCTTTTCATATTTTTCATTTTCAAGACCTTCTAATTTGATTTGTAATCAGTCACTCATTCTTTCTTTATTCCAGGGCAATTTTTCCTATTTGTGATATGATTCTGTTTGTTTTCAGGTTTATGAGATGATGTTAGTCCGTCATGGTTTCATGATTGTTGGAGAGCCTCTTGGAGGAAAGACGATGTCCTACAAGGTAAATGTTTATTAACTAAATTTTATGCTGTGATAAACAGAACTTTTTCAAAATTCAGCTTTTGTGTCAGTCTTTTTACGACTGGGATCTAAAGAGTGTTGGCGACTATTTGATCATTCCCAGATATATCATAACCCCTCTGTCATTTCTAGCATTGCAGTTTTAAAACATCCATTTATATGCCTTTTTCTCTGTAACTGAGAACTCCAAGTGATCAAAATAAAATTAAAAAAAATACTGATACGGGTCTAAAACATGTGCATTATGTACATCAGGGGTGTGCTGCCTTTAATACAGGAGTTCCAGATACAAATAAATGGGTGAAACCACAGGCCGCAACTTTATTTAACAAATATGCTTGCTAGTAGTTGCAGGCATAAAAAATTTGGTTATTAATCTTATGACATGCGTTGTTCGCTTCGCGCTTTGCAACGCAAAGGAATTGGAATTACTTGCACGTACGTACCAGATTAAACTAAATTAAGAACTCGTTCGTGTAACACCAATTAAAATTTGCACTTCTGTTTGGGCCGCACAATTTTTCCTAGTTGGCCGCATTGGCCCCGGGGCCCCAGTTTGCACACCCCTGATCTAAATGATACTGAATTATTCAATAGTTTTCGAATCATTATTGAGGTAGTGCTGATTTGTGCTATGCTATCTACTCTACAATGTAATTCATATCTAACAGTAATATAGAGTTGAATATTTATTATTAGCATTTCACATTTTTTGTGTTGCTAGGTATTATATGATCTATTTTTTTTTATTCAATGTTGTCATTTCATATAAAGTTCAAAGGCGCATTTTGTTCTTCATAGTTGTTTTTAAATATCTATTTATTTGCATTGCAAGGTTCTCAGTGGTGCTCTCACTGACCTTCATGCAGCAGGATTGATGGAAGAGTTCGCTGTTGAATACAAAATTATCAATCCTAAATCTATTACAATGGGACAATTGTATGGTTGTTTCGATCCTGTATCTCATGAATGGACAGATGGTGTCTTACCAATTGTTTTCCGTGAACAAGCATCATCTACTAGTGAAAACAGGTATGTTTATTGGGTACTCCCGAAGTATGTGAACCAAAATGGCAAACACCGGAACGTAGTATGGTTTTTATTCCAATTTCCGATATTTCAGTTCTATTTCGAATTCAGGGACTAGCCAAGTGACTCCTGTAGTATTTGTACCTAAAATTATGTCCTAATCCTAACCAGGTACGCATACTACGTTCCGGTGTCCGCCAAATGGGTTCACGAATACTTTGAGAGTACCGTTTATTGGACAAGAAGTAGTAGTTTTCAATTTCTTGCGTAATTTATTCTTTCTTTTATTATCCTTGTCTTATTGGCCCGGATCAAGCATATCATGTTATGTAAGCCAATTCATTTTATTATGTCCAGAAATAAACATTAATATTTAAATTTGATATCCATGTCCCAACATGCCAATAGACCTGACATGGGCAAACTACAGCCTGCGGGCCAAATCTGGCCTCTTGGGTAACTTAATTTGGCCCATTTGATGCTGCCATAACCGAACTAAAACCAAATTTGGACGTTTCAGCTAAAAATAAGCCCGAGAAATTTGTTCAGATAATGATTAAATTTAGTTTATTGTTTTCCACTTTTGCTTTGTAACACTGTAAATATTGTTCATAAAATGTAACTTTTTACGTCACACTTACATGGCCCACCGGCCACCAGTCTAGGTGGGCAAAATTGTTGACCCCTGGTTCAAAAACTTTGCTCACCTCTGCAATAGACCATAGATTTCCAAATATTCATAGAATTTTTTTCACAGAAAATGGATCATATTTGATGGTCCCGTAGATGCCGTATGGATTGAGAACATGAACACTGTACTTGATGACAACAAGAAATTATGCTTGATGTCTGGAGAAATTATACAGATGAGCAGCAAGGTTTTTAAATTTAAACAAATAACAAATCTCATATTAAACTGACTTTATTCTTGAAATTTGTAAAATCCCAAAAATATGTATTGATTTAAAAAAGTAAATAGTCATTCTTTGGATGATAGATTGCTTTGGCGTTGCTTTTGTGTTTACAATTTTGAAATTATATTTATGTTTGAATTTTCTTAATCGGCTTCAGCAATATGGCTTCAGGAATGTGGCTCTATGTGTCCATATATTTGAGCATAGCTCTCTTGTTTTAATTTTTAAAGAATCAAAATATAACTGTATTGAATATAATAAAGTTTCCACAGAAAAATTTTATGCACCATTTACAATGTTATTTGTTATAATTTACTGATTTATGCTAACGTTTAATGCTCAAACTATTTTATTTTAGATGAATTTAATTTTTGAACCAGCTGATCTTGAGCAAGCATCTCCTGCTACAGTTTCAAGATGTGGAATGATTTATCTTGAACCTCATCAGCTTGGTTGGAGACCTTTTATGGTAATTAAATTTGGCTGTTTGATAGCAATATTACTATGTATATCGCTCTACATTAGGGAGAGCTAAAACCAAATATTCCACTATTTTAAATACATTCTAAGAACATATTTTTGAATATGGAATACATTTTAAATTGGGGGCAATTTCATGTGGAAAATGACATAATTCACTATATCTTCGTGTTGATCATATCTAAAACAACAAATAAAGATCATTGTTTTCTTTGTGTTATTTGTTACCAGTTTAGATATCATGCGTTTTGATCTGCTTGTCTTACAGCTCAAAATCCCTACTTTTTAAATAAAAAGATTCCCGAATTCGAAATTTTTTTATCGCAAACATACTGAATTTCAAATGTATTCGATTCATTTTGGACATCCCTGGGATACCATCAAGCTGCAAAGCACTTTACAAACTAAAAAATCTTTTCATCAATTTGAAGTATTAGTGATTCCAGAAAAAAAATTTGTGATCCATTTATGTCAATATATTCTGGCTTATAAATCTCCAACCATTATTTCTTTGTTATATGAAGCAAGACGACATAAAGAAAACTTTTATCTTTTTTTGTTTTAGATGTCGTACATGAGTACAGTTCCTGAAACACTGGATGAAGATCATAAGGAAATGTTACATGATTTATTTGAGTGGTTGATTGATCCATGCCTTGATTTTATTCGACATTATTGCAAGTTCATTGTAAGTATCTTTTTGCAGAAATCATTAACAACAGCTCAACTAATAATTTTTAGTTCTTTTATGAATGAATACATATCATACATTCGAGGTATGATTTACTAACCAATTCTTGTTTTTCCCAATATTTTGTGTGTTTCTTGTTGAGCTTATTGTTTATGTACCTCACAGATAATCCATTCAATTCTTACAAATGTTATTTTGTAATATTGAAGCATGTTGTTTTTAATTATTAATTGAATTCACTCGAGAAATATTTTTAAAAATTTACATTACATTTTTAGACTCTCTGGAGTATGCTTATGTATTGCTAAACATTATGATTGTTTTTGCACTTTGTTTAATTTTCCAAACAGAAATTCTAATAAATATATATCCCATATACATTTTTCTTGTTTAAATCATTGCTTGTATGAAATCTAGTCGAATAAAATTTATTCGCACGAATATTCAATTCATTTTAGCTGTATTTTTACTCATTTATTTGTTTATCTATATAAAGGATTATTTGTTTACCTAGCTCAACACGTCACCAATGCACTTGGTATCCACCATGCTGTCGTTGTTTAATTCATTACTTGATGAGATTGCACAGCCACCCACAGAATCAGAAGAGGGCTCGACTGCTATGAGCAGCCAGCAGGTATAATACTGTAAATTTAGTAATCATTGTTTTTTTATGTAAGAAGTTTAAATATCCTTCGTACTGTGGAATAAAAAGCAATCAGAAACTCACAAATTGTCCATACTACTGGGCTGTGAAATCAAATAAATTTAGACCAGACTCTAAACTCCAAGACATTAAAAAGTGACTTTGACCTTGGGTTGACACAAATTCGGCTCGCAACTCCGGTTCCCAACTTCAGGTTTAAGCATCAAGTTTTGACTCTGACTCTAGCTCCGAACTTCCAGAAAACAAATTCTTGAAAACAAAAACATTGGCTTTTTTAAACTTTTTTTAATTGTTTGTTGGAAATATTAGTCAAGTTAATCCATTTTGAGTTTATGTAGAAAATTTTCGATGATCACCATTTAATGTCTGAATTCCCGCTCTGGATTCAAAATGCGAGCTGGATATGATTACCTTACATAAGGGTAACAATCGGTGAATAATAGTTGTTTAAAATAAGGCATCCCAAATAGAATGTCGTCTAGAATAAGAAGGCAAGCAAGACGCAACACTGGAATTTAATTAATGGTTCTTCACACATAACAACAAATAATTATGATTTTTAGCTTTTCAAATATGAGGATGACCCCAGTGTCACGAATTGCGTGTTTCCTGCATTGCTTTAATTTGAATGTAACCACCCCCTTATGCGCAAAAAATCTTGGCTGTGCCATTTACATTGGTGTTTTTTTGTATCTAAACATACTAAATTATTGTTCAGATATTTTTATGGTTGCAAGGACTGTTTCTATTTTCTCTTGTATGGACATTGGGAGGAACAATTGATGGTGACAGTCGGTCAAAATTTGATCAATTTTTCCGTAATTTGATCAGTGGCACTGACACCAACCATCCCAAACCAAAAACTTCAAAACTTACAAAAAGTCATGTGTTCCCAGAAAGAGGTAAGAGTACCGGTAATTGATATGTCAACAACAAATTTGAAATCCTTTTTTTTTCCATCAAAGTTTTTCTTGTCTATGTTGTAAACTGCTTGTCTGAGGAAGTCTGATTTTGGTCGGACGAAACGTTATAGAAATACATTTGTGTTAGTGTGCAGCAGGACTCTTGAATTGCACAGTATGATATTTTTATTCCTGCTACAGCATCCTTGCATTATACAAATACGGATCCACTAGCACAATAGCATTGACGAAGGATTGGGAGTTAGTCTCGTGCAACCTCAACTGATAGCTCTATTTGATATGATAGTATTTTTAAATTAAAAGTTGAGGAAACTCACTATGTCGAATTTTATGCAAAAAATAGCAACAGATATTCAAGATTTTTACAGACTTTATTTCGTCTAGATTCCTCACACCTTTTATCAGTTGGCTACAATGTAGGTTACGCCACACATTTATGGAATCACTGACTCTGTTTCTGCACCCTACAAATTGTTTTGTGACAGAAATATGATTTTTCTTAACCTACAGGTTCAATCTATGATTATTATTTCCAAAAAAAATCGAGTGGATCTTGGGCAAACTGGCTTGATTATGTCGATAAAGAAAAGATGACAATTGGCAAAGACGTCAAAGTAAATTCTTTTCTATGCAAAACATCATTTTTAAATTTGCAATAGTCAATATAGGCAGAATAGTATTTTGGGCAATGTTTTTTATTTGTGTTTCATCTCTTATGATTAGTTTCGAAAAACATAAAGTAATACTATGAAATGAAGCAGTGTGCTGTTGAACTTCACATTCTTTCGCATAATTTTCAACTTCAACATGAGTTGTTGTTATCGTATTAATATAATAATGAGTTAAATAACTTTTTCCAGGTCAGTGAAATCATTGTGCAGACAGTCAACACTGCTCAACAATGTTTTTTCTTGGATACTTTCATCAGCCATTGTGTTCCGCTTCTATTTGTTGGACCTACTGGTGAGTTTTCCTGTAAAGTAGTGAATCAAACATCTATGGAATTAATCCTGTTGACCAGGAATAATTTAAGAATCAAACACAATATGAATATCGAGTATTGTTTATGTAATCTTCGTTATTGTACTTTTATGTAATCGCTGATTAACTGCGGGTTTTTCCATCATCAAGTCCATGCTCCCGAACATTGATTGACTAACTAATACGATACCCAACATAGACTGGTAACCAGACAGGTGGCCGGGGGTCACCATATGATTAAGTCGCCTTTTAGCTTTTCTCTCCTCCGGCATAAATCTGTTAATCTTATCCTATTTATAATTGCAATGGCTCAATATAGTTTATTTGTTAACTGAAGGGGCCTGCAACTTTCACTCAAGTCATTATATGGCTATGGAAAGTTTGAGACCCACTGGCCAAGGCCACAAGCAGTCCTGAAAAAAAATGTATCAGTTTGTCATTATGCATATAGTATACAAAATATAATTCTGGCTTATTCCAATTAACATAAAAGGATGAAAATTTTCACTGCAATTCAATAAAACCAAATCAAAGTTATTAGTCATTAAGTGGAGTCGTATACCTCTTCAAGATTTAAAATTTGATTATAAAACTATTTGACAAGGTGCATAACTGAAACCAAATTGAAGGAATTTCATCCTTACCTTCTGTATGGCTAGTATATAATGTTAAAGAGAAACCAATTCAATTACCAAAACTCTAAATATGTATCTATGCTACAAATATCTTGCCATTCTTCATGATTTGGGTATATAATATTTAATATAATATTTTTTTTTACTCAGGTACTGGTAAATCTGCAATTACAAATGACTATCTAGTTTCTCTGCCTAAAGATAAATACATACCAAACAACATCAACTTTTCTGCAAGAACGTCCGCAAGTCAAACACAAGACATTATTATGTCGAAACTTGATAGAAGACGCAAGGGATTGTATGGACCTCCTGTTGGCAAACAATGTGTTGTATTTGTTGATGATCTCAATATGCCAGCAAAAGAAGTAAGTGTCTATTATGTCTGTTGATAAAAATCATATGTTCTGTAGAATTTACTATGACTCATTTACTTACTGGAATAAAAATTACGCTTTATTAACATTAAATTGGGACATGGATAATAATTATACATATTTATAATATATCTTTATTTATTCAATGCAATGAGTAAGCTTGTTTCGTGCACATGAATGATCATAACATGTTTAGATGTCCAATACAGCCAGTCATACATCTCTATCAACGTTAATTTTAAAAAATTTGATCATTTTATGTCAAGTTATAAACAACAGCAAACGAGAAATAAATTTTTAAGAAAAGAAATGACTCACACGACACAGTTTAAAACCACTTTAGATTGCCCACCACAACCTTTTGTCAAACTAGGTAGTTTACCTCATTTTGACTTTCTACCTTTGCGATGTCCAATTTGACATTTTTTGTTAATGAAATAATACTAGTAACGAACAAAACAGTGTATATTCTGTTTTATTAGATATATGGAGCACAACCACCAGTTGAACTTCTTCGAACATGGCTTGATCACAAATTTTTATACGACAAGAAAGATATGTCCAAAGTTGAACTCACTGATGTACTGTTTATCAGGTACAGAACACAATTTTAGTGCATGACAATCAATGTGATGGCATGATTATGGTTTAATTTTATAGATCTCTTTTGTAGAATAGATTGAATATTGCAAATAAGACTGCTGATGTTTTTAATCATGTAATGTAGTGATTTCCAACCCTTTCTGGCCGCAGAACACTTTTGATATCATAAATATTACTGGGGGGAATTCAAGTTTTCAGAGATGAAAGATCCGATTAACTGATTATTAATTAGATTCCTGTCACAAAATATTTTGTCATAGAAAGGAGATTGAAAAAGACTAAGTTTGAAAAATGCCTAAAAAATTCAAATTTATGGCTGCAAAGAGCTAACGTATAAATAAAAGTAAAACGTAATAATAAAACCAAAAAAGGGGATTCAGATATTATGAAATTCACGCTGTGGATTTTCATTATCGAACAACAAGCTCATCCTAAATTAATTACATGCTTAGTGAATTTTGATTTCTACTTTTCAATGAGAAAAAATTGAGAAACAACAATTTGACATGGAACACCTGAATGGAATTTTCAGAATGTATCCACGAAACACGGGTTGAAAATCACTGATGTAATGAATTGAAACTTACTGTTTTATTTCATATAAATTTACCTATTTGAATGCTTATGCTCGAACTAACAATTATTTTTTGCATGTTTCAGTGGTATGGGGCCACCTGGTGGTGGTAGAAACGATGTAACAGGACGAATGTCTCGACATTTGAATGTAATCTCAATCGATACATTCAGCGATGAAACTATGACAAAAATATTCACTACAATAAGTGATTGGCATTTTGCAAATGGATTCGACTCAGCTTTTGTTCGGCTTGGTAAGAAAAGAGATTCAGTTTAAATTTGAGAAATGAGAAATCTTATATTAAACTGTTTTTTGTTAAAACAAAAATGAAAAATACGTTCTAGTACATACTCGGTTTATACTTCGAGTCTAATAATTCGAATAGATAGAATTTGTAAAAAATGGCAATTGTCTTTGCCTTTTCAAGCTGAAATTATTATTTTTTGAATGAGTGCTAACATGTCTTTCTTAGCATCTCGATAACAAAGCTCAGTTTAGTGATTATATATAGATTTTATTAAAACTTACCTCTCCATGCACTATATCGTCAAAATAATAACCTGATTATGTTATGTTTCATGGAATCACTTGAAAAGAGCATTTTTATGTTTAACTCAAATTTATATAAATTTATCACAGGCAAGATCATGGTTCAAGCTACCATGAGTGTCTTCAAAGCCACTATTGAAAATTTTTTGCCCACACCAACAAAATCTCATTATGTTTTCAACCTTCGTGATTTTGCTCGAGTCATCCGAGGAGTTCTTCTTGTTCCCAGTGCTCAAATGACGGATACCGATAAGTTTGTGAGACTCTGGGTGCATGAAGTATACAGGTACGCTTTTTAGTGCTTTTGTAATCTGTATTTTCAGTTGATGTACACATTAACAACCTCTTAGTATATGATTGCATTTTTTTCTTATTTTCTTGGATAATAAATATAGACTGAAACATAATAAGTAATTAATTCTACTGGAATATAAAAACTGTACCTTTCATTTTTTTTGTGTTTGATTGATTATTATATGATAGAAATTCAGTTTGAAAGATATTCGAAATGCTATCTAAGATAGATTTTTCCAATATTCTTCGATTCAAAATTTTTTTTTATTTATCTAAATTATTCTTTTTGGAAAAGAAATTTAATTACCGAAATTAAAAGTTTTACAAAGTGTTATGTTATGATTTTTTAAAAAATTAAGTAATTCTAGCAGATTCAAAATTTAAATCATATTAATGCTTATAATCAATCCTAGGTTATCAAATTATTTGGTTATGGAAATTAATGCTCATCATATTTGCAATACTGCATTATTATCATGTTTTAGAACATTTGCTCAAAACCAAGGTCATGTGCACTCACTCAAAAATAAAGGAGAATGGTTTCTGAGAGAAGTTACTCCCGGCCACTGATGTGCCAAGAACTACTGACATTTCAGAGAATTATAGCTGGAAATTTATAGTCAAATCAAACACATTATAGATTTATAATTCCTGTGAATCTTATATTCAGAGTTTTCTATGATCGTTTGATTGATGATCACGACAGAACAACTTTCTTTGGAATTGTGAAAGAAACTTCATCTAATTTCTTCAAAATGAATCTTGACAAAGTATTGAGTCATTTATACAAGACAAAGACATTGACTGTGAGTTTTTACTGCTTTTATTATTTTCATGTAAGTCAGAAGGCAGCAACAGAGGGTTTGGTCATGTGTTAGGGTTTCAAGTAATATTCATTTCTGTTAGTTCCACTATGTGATGGACAAAATTGAGATTTGGTAAGATTGAATATAGATGCTTTCTAATCTATGCTAGGTATACATTTGTTCAAACACTTCGATTTGGTGTTGTTGAAGACTTTTGTAAAAAATCACTACTCATGCTAATTTCAAGTTTTCATTTGGACATATTTTATTTTGTTTTGGTAATGCAATTTAAACTTCCGAAATTGCATAGAAGTACACTGAATTGAGTACTCCTGTAGTGCGTGTACCAGGTTAGGGTTAGGCCATAATTTTATTTCGATTTTCCTTATTTAGTTCTATTATGAGTTCGGGGACTGTCTGTATTAGCTAAGTGAATATACCCGATGCCCAAATCTGATGCTAATTTCTACTGCTCATCATTACTGAAGAACAATTGGTATTTACTCTCTCAGCTGTCAACTTAACAAGAAATGATAGGTCACCATATTTATGATGATTGAATCAATCAAATGCCTTATTATATATATATATATGAATTTTCAATATAACTTGGATGTGGTCGCTGGAGGCTGGAGCTAATACAATACAGTAAACCTTGTCTGTAGAATTGAAACCAACTGTCAATATTTAATATTGCAATGATTTATTTTCAACATCTTCCAGGATGATCATGTCAGAAACTTGTTTTTCGGTGACTTTCTCGATCCTGATGCAAACCCAAGAGTTTATGATGAAATTCAAGATTTATCTCAGCTTACTGCTGTCATGGATCATTATCTTGATGAACATAACCAGGTACAGGTTTACCAAACTTTAATGCATAAAATGTTCCCTTCTTCAAAAATTTAAAATTTAAATTCCAAGACTAACTTTTTCAGATACAAAAACAAAGTTACAAAATGATATTCTTGAGTATAATAACATTGTAGAAGTCTTGGTATTATCTGGACCAGTATTACCACAACTAGTTCATTGTATTACTGCCACGATATTTTGCAGTAGAATGTACTATTACACATCAGAAATCTTAAATATTTCTTTGTATATTTATTACCTATTGATTAATTACTGAGAAAGTTTTACTATTACATCAGCCTTCCCATATTGTGTTGTGGGATTAATTGTATTCTCTTATTTATATTTTTCATAAATTTTTAAATATTTATCTTACAGATGTCAAAAGCACCTATGGCGCTCGTGATGTTTAAATTTGCTATTGAACATATTTCTCGAGTATCTCGTGTCTTGAAACAGGACAATGGGCATCTGCTTCTGATTGGTATCGGTGGATCAGGTCGCAAAAGTGCTTGCAGATTATCTACATTTATGGCTGATTATGAGTTGTATCAGATTGAAATCACAAGGTTCTTTTATAAATTCTCATATTGTACTTTTTATTTATTTGTTTTATTCTCGCAACATTAACATGTGGTAGATGAGAAGGACGTTCTAACAGGGCTGGGCATTTTCGAATTCCTGATGATTTTAGAATCGAATATTTTTTTTGAATCAAATCAGATCTCGAATACTTGAGAGATGTAAAATTGTATGTAAATTTCTTTTTGTATTAGGTTTTCCAGACACATAAATTACTGAAAACATTGAATACATCACTCAGGCAGATTGCGGAGTGTCCACATACAATAAAAAACATGTTTTCATTAATAATTCACTACAGAAAGGAGTCATATGTCAGAATTGAATTGAAAAAATATGGTTCCAATAAAAAAATTGAGAAATTTACCTCAACCATTGGCAAAAAGAAAAAAAAAAGATGACGACGATTTGAAATTTTGTTCTGAACCAATTCAAATAATTTACTATTTGAAATGCTCAGTCCTACTTTTTAACATTTACTGATTCCCTGATTGGAGCTGGATTAAAATATTTCATTTCGATTACATTTTAATTTAAACATAACTTCTGGTAAATGATTGGAATTAGGTTTTAAATTTGTTTAATAAAATTTCCCTGTTGTAGATAAAATAACATCTTTGTTATATTCTTTGCTGAATAGGATTCAGAAAATATACAGTAAATATTTTTTACATCTTTTGTCTATGGTGAAGTTCGCTGAAGTATCACATCTGTTTGTGACAGTGGTTCCCCACGTTTTATGATACATTCCTTCTTCTGCCTATTTTGAAATTCTTCATTCCTCCTTCTATGTGCATAAAAACCGTGTTTTCATTTATTGCTCGATCTTCACAATTATTAGATCGGGATAATTACAAATCACAATGGCATTTGTACAGTTTGTAATATAGACATAAAGATGTATGACAATACTGTAATACCAATTCAGAAAATAGAAACACTTGGCTAATTAAGTGCTTCGATAGTCTTACTGCACACTCACACAAATAAATTTCTGTAATGTTTCTTCTGACTAAGATCAGACTTCTTCAAACACACTAGTTCAACTGTATCAAGAAACGCAATTGCATGCAAATTTAAACAATCATTGTGCATGCAACTGTTTTTCTTGTTACAGTTGAATTACCAGTAGTATGTATGTCTGAAGATTCTGACCTTGATCAGACAGAACGTTACAAAAATATATTTGTGTTAGTGTGCAGCAAGGCTCTTCAATCACATAGGATAGTTATCATCACATTTTCTACAGCCTCTTTACATTATATGCATACAGATACACCTGCACAAAAACATAAGAAGAAGTATATGTAGTTAGACTTGCAGAATCAAGTCATTTGACTGATTTTCTCATTATCTAAAATGAACATTTGATATTGAATTCATTTCCATTTTGATGCTTCTAATTAGGGATTTTAAAATAACCTCATTTATATAAATGTTATTGAATATTCACCAACCACGCATAATTTAACTAACTAGAAAACTGAAAGATGTTGTTTTAATCAGTGATTTTTTCAACAGAACATACAGTTTCAATGACTGGCGTGAAGATATTAAGAAAATGATGTTGAAGGCTGGAGTGGAAGGTTTACAGACAGTGTTTCTGTTCAGTGATCAACAGATCAAAGAAGAATCTTTTGTTGAAGACATCAATATGATATTGAACACAGCTGATATTCCCAACCTTTTCCCATCTGATGAAAAAGCTGAAGTGATTGAGAAAATGCAGGTATGTTGTAACTTATTATGCAATGCAAGCATCCTGCTGCACACTAACACAAATGTATTCTCCTAACGTTTTGTCTGACCAAAATCAGACTTCCTCAAACAAGCAGTTTACATCAATGACAATAATCTTGTACAAGAATACCTTTGTGTTAGTGTGCAGCAGGACTCTTGAATTCCATATTATGATATTTTTATTCCTTCTACATTATTCTTACATTATACACATACGGATCCACTACCGAAAAAGCATTTAGGGATTTGAATAATAAATATTGCAGATATATTACACTCCTCTAAATGCCACTTTGTTATAATAGAGGAATTTTGAGAGTGGATGAAAAAAAACATCTCAAATATCCTTTTCGTTGTTATTTCTTTCAACCATCTTTATGACCTATCAAATTTTTTCATATCAAATGAATGTAAAAAGGAATAAGGGATAATTTAATTTGAACTGATTCATTACTGTTTTGATATTGACTATTTTTTGCAGCTTTTCCCTCTGATAAAAAATGTTATCTGTTCTATAATATTTTTACATTTTTATACTCCTTTTATACTATTACATGTTTGCACCATGAGAATTTCTGCATATAATATCTTAATTTCTAGGGAATTGCGCGACAGGAAGGAAAGAAAATAGAAGGTACTCCTCTGGCGATGTACAATTTCTTCATTGAGAGGGTCAAGAGCAATTTACACGTTGTCCTCGCAATGAGTCCTATTGGTGATTCTCTGAGAAATCGACTGAGAATGTTTCCCTCACTTATCAATTGTTGCACAATAGATTGGTTTCAGGTAAGAAAGTTGAATTTTTTCAGATTTGGGCTCAGAAATTAGTGAAGCACCTTGGGAATATTGCTAACTGACAAAGTTGTAATGTATTTAAGATGAAAGTGGTTATGACAGTGTTTTTTTAACCAGAGGTTCCACCAGTACAGTTCATGGATTCTGCAATTAACAATTAAATATGAGAGTCTATATCTGACATGGGCAAACTACAGCCCACGGGTCAAATCCAGCCCGTTTAATAATTCAATCTGGCCCACCTGATGCTGCCACAACCAAACTAAAACCAAATTTAGATGTTTTTAAGCTAAAAAATAACTGAAGGAATTTGTTGAAATTGCGATTAAAGACGAGGGTTATTTTTTTCCACTTTTGCTTTTGTAACACTGTAAATATTGTTTATAAAATGTAACTTTTACTCACACTTACATGGCTCGCCAGTCTATATGGGCAAAATTTCTGGCCTCTGGTCCAAGAACATTGCCCACCCTTGATTTTATATCATTGCATGCATTGTGTTGTGCACTGATCTATTATTGAGCAGCTAGATTCTAGTCTGATTCATGTCAATTCATCACATCTAGATTCTCATTTTTGTTTCAAAATTTCTTGTCACTGATATAATATGGAGCCACAATACCATAATACTATACTTTATGAATATACATATTCGAAACCTTAACTCTGTTTTTATTGTCTTTAATGAGTTGTATGATCCAATTTTTCTATACTGTTTATGTTTTTTCATCAGGCATGGCCAGAAGATGCATTGGAAATGGTTGCAAACAAGTTTTTAGAAGATGTGGATCTGGATGATGACGTTAGATTATCTTGCGTCGGGATGTGCAAGTACTTCCATGAAAGGTTTGTGTTAGCAATTAATCGTTAATAAGATCTTTGTTTTTATATTATTTTTTTTTATGTATTTTTTATATTATTTTGTTTTATAAAACCTCTCGAGTATTTTCCTGTTTTTTAAATAAATTCTTTCCATTCATAATCTGAATAAACCAGCCTTTATGAACGTTTTTCTGAGCGAGTATTATTAGCTGACACTGGGGTTTTTGGGAAGTCCCTCCTTGATAGATGATTGGAAAACAGACAATTTGAGAAATTAATACATGTACCAAATAACCCAGAGGCACTCCAAGATAATTATCATGTCACGCAAAAAGAGATATGGCTTTGCGCCTTGTCTCTATTTTTTATCGTGAGATGGTAATTTCAGTGTACTTTAGTTTAGCGGGGTACTTAACTAGGCAAGGCCTATGTAAATTAAATCCTAGCACTATTTAAATGCCTCCGAAAATAAGTGCGTATGGCTGGAAGACTAAAGAATGACAATATCGGTATAACCAGGAGAAATTTTAACATTGAAAAGTGTGATTATTCATTTTAAATTTCTGAACAAAACAATTCCTTTTTGAAATTATGTTTTCTGATATATTTATTGTTTTGATTTCAGTGTTCGCCAACTTTCTGCTGGATTTTGGGATGTTTTGCGGCGACACAACTATGTGACACCAACATCCTATCTTGAACTAATTCTGACATTCAAGTCTCTTCTGGAAGTGAAACGTTCTGAAGTAAAACTGATGTTGGAACGTTACATAAATGGATTGGACAAATTATCATTTGCAGCATCTCAAGTAAAATTGTTAACAAATAATTTTAAGTAATAATCGTTTCTGATGATCAAGTAAGCTGTCTGTAATTAAATGCTCTTAAACATTTATTTGGGATTTGCATGCTAATTAAATGAACTGTATTTTACTTTAAACTCCCTTTATTAAGCGTGTATATTCATATATAAATTATTTATGCCATCTACTATGGAACCAATGAGAAACCTGGGAGCTCATCGAGGATTTTCCTAGGGCTGCAAGTGAGGGTACTGAGCTCCTTGACACCTTTGATATAACGTGTAATATGATGCTTTTTTTAAAGTTACGGTTGTTTTTTGTCGATTTTCCCCCATTTTTCAAATTATCTTCAATCAAGTCCTAACTCACTTTGCTTCAATCTTGTGTGCCTAGATGGCCCCGCCCATCTTAACCCGTCTATGGTCAAATAAAGATATATGTAGAAACTGAATAGACATCTTGTTATTATTCTTTCAAACTTTATTTCTCAAAATGTGCTTGAAATAAAATGAAAATAATTTGATTAAACATGTTTCTATGAAGCATGTAAACCTTTTTTAGTTAAATATTATTCTAAGCAAACTTGTTTTAAAAAAATAAAATATTGAAAATAATCGAATATTACTTCATTCATGTAAATGATTCTGGTACAGATTAAAAAAGCAATATAAATTTTGTCTAGGTGTCAGTCATGCAAAAAGAACTGACTGATCTGCAGCCTGAACTCATCAAAACATCGGAAGAAACTGACAAAATTATGGTGAAAATTGAACATGATTCAGTGGAAGTTGAAGCCAAAAAAGAGGCGAGTAGTGAATTTCTAGAAGTTATACATTTGGTCATTTATTACTCGAAGATATAGTGCATCACGCTATGCATTAGGTATGCGCTTGTCATCGCACTTTTTATGCGGGGCAGTTCCGTTTTTAGCAGAGGTATGAATATGTGCGACAGGATTGATAAACTCTTCGCTATCGCCCCGTTCCCATACCCGACATGAATTGGTAACTAGGAGAGATGCCGTGACTTTCCTCGTCCCCAGGATATATATGCAAATCCTATGTTAATTGTGGAATAAATATTTTGTATTTGAATGGCAGTCACTTGGTTAACCATCATACTCAAATTTTAAAAACTCTTGTTAAGAGTTAAAAACTCTTTACCAAATAAAAAAAATGTGACAAATATCATTATTATTATTTAAGATTCAATTAACATTTTTCCACAGGTCGTTGCTGCAGATGAAAAAGTTGCCAATGAAGCGGCATCTGTTGCAAAAGCAATTGCGGATGAATGTCATGCCGATTTAGCAGAGGCTATGCCTGCACTTGAAGCAGCTCTTTCAGCATTGAACACATTAAAACCTGCGGTATGTTAATTTGCTCAGACGTTGTGCAAATTTGGCTGAAATGTATTGAAAACCGAGATTTTCTTGAATCTCTTCTATAAATTTATCATTGAAATCTCATTTAAATTTATTCTGTCATTTTGTACCAATGCCAATATTGCCACTTTTACCACTGCCATACAATTTACTACAAAAATCAACATATTGAAACAATTCAACCTGTACTTCTTATGTCAACGCAAAAAGTGCCAACCACTCTAGACTCAAATCTCAGGATAGTTATTTATCTGAAAGTGCTCGATAGAGTTTTTGTTTGAGCATGCAACAATTTTATAAATTCCAAAATGATAATATTCGCTTACAGGATATCACTGTGGTCAAATCAATGCAAAATCCTGCCAGTGCAATCAAACTTGTACTGGAGTCTGTTTGTGTCATGAAGGGAATTAAAGCAGAAAGAAAGCCAGATCCTGGTGGATCAGGTAAGGTTGATTTTTTGTATATGACTTTTTTTTCTGTATTCAGAAATTCTTCCAAAATATTATTACTAATGCAGCATATACCGGTAGTCTGATATAGGGTTGGAAATAGTCAACCGATTAATTGGTTAACCGATTTTGGATGGTTAATGGTTATGATTCATTTTAACCGTTAACTGACATTTCAGATACCAATCATTTTTATGGTATACAATTTTTTCAAAAATGATTACGGTATCGAAAATTTATCTCTTGTGGCGTTCAATTCAAAAGAATACCACTAACTGTATTGCTAAGGACCCAATGAATGTGAAAAATATCTGAAGTACCAAGATTGCTGATTATGAAAATTTGACAATGATGAATTCAGAATCAGTTTTCGGTAAAAATATATTGTTCACGATTTTATTTCAAAATCGTCTATTAAATGTGTGCAGTCGATTCTGTATTTCTATGTGATATCTCAAAGTACAATTTGTACATAGAGCACTGAAAATTTGTCACATAAATGACATTTAATAACGTAATCTGGTTTTACTAAACTACTTCCATATGTCTGTAGCACGCTGCATATCTTTTGCAGCAGAGCGATCACGAAACTATCTTCGTAGATAATTTTGAGAGATACCGGGATCACGCAAAATTGCTTTGTAACTATTATGATGTAATAAACTAAAATCATAAATTATTATGTCAAATGTCACGCTGCTGTTAACCGGTTAATTTAACCCGGGTAACGGTTAAAGTGTTTTCCCTGAAATTCCCAGCCCTACTGATATTTTATATATCATACACATAATATTCTCCGATCAAACTTTTTTTTATAAATATCTCAATCTCAAATGTTTTCAAATATTAGTGCTTATGGTTGGATACTAAATATACGTCATGAGCATTTATGTCAAAGTTTAGAACTCTTGGAAATAATTTTTTGTTTCCATCGAAGTTGTCCGTCTTGTAAGGTTTTACTGAAAGTACTTTGTATGTTATAATAGTAAATGTAATATGCTATTTGGTTATTGAAATGTCACTTGATGATCGTACCAGGCATAGTGGCAAATATTCAGTCACAGTGTGACTGATTCAATTTCAAGTTTATAGACTTTTTGACTTTCCTATAAGTTTGTGTGATTGCTCACTGTGGCTATTATATTCACAAAATTAAAACGTTTTGCACTCAGTTTATTTGAGGGATTTGATTTAATAAAGTGCCGGAATGGCTGTTGATGCACTGTCGAAATTTTCCAGCGCAATCAACTGTATTGCATTGTATGAAACAGGGTTTCTCAAACTTTCTGGACCGCGGACCCGTATTTGTAAATCTTAGTTTTGACGAACCCCCATTCTATGCCATATAAATTTCCATGCCTAACCAACGTGGATAAAATTTCCTTTACAGCGCAAACGACATTGATTGATGGATGAGTTTGCTTTTCACTGCACGATTTATTAACTCTCGGAGCAATTTTTGACAAGCAAACTCGTAGGCCCATATCGATGCGCACCCTCTATGCAGTCATCACAGACCCCCGGTTTGGGAAACTCTGGTATAAAATGTTGGCATGATAAAGTAAAACGCTTGATGTATGCATGAGATGAAGTTAAAAATTATGACATACATTTTGGTTAGAGATGAATACACCAAATCGCTGTGTGATTGTCCAGATTATGAATATCATTTAATTCACATTGAATCATTAACCCTATTAAAATTTATGTGATATTTCCTTATTATGTCATATTATTAGGAACAGCAATATCAAATTTATTTTTCCATATTCTAAATCGATAGGAAAAATGATTGAAGACTTCTGGGGGCCAAGCAAGAAAATGTTGAGTGATTTGAAATTTTTGGACGGTTTAAAAACATACGATAAAGACAAGATTCCAGCAGCCGTCATCAAGAAGATTCGTGAAAAATATATTCCACATCCTGACTTTTTACCATCTGTTGTTAAGAATGTATCTTCTGCATGTGAAGGTATGTAGAATATATTTTCTCAAGTTTCAAAAATGCTAATTTTATATACTTCAAAATTTCATCATCGCCGAGCAAAATTATCAAATTTATGAACTTTTTATGAGCTCAAAGCAAGATCATATGTACTCACTCAGAAGGGAACTTATCTCTGAGTGATGTTATGAATGACCTAAGTGAATTTACAAAGTGCTAAGACTTATTGAGACTGTAACGAATTATAGTTTGAAATTGTGTGTTACAGATTGACCAAGACTTGAAGCAATATTAATACGTTTTTTATGATATCTGAAACTATGACAGAACTCGTGTATTATGTTTACTTACTGACAACGCTTAAATATTGTACAAAAATAAATTTCACATCGAGTGCAAATTTGAACTAGTGTATTCAAGTGATTCAAGAATTGTCTTCATTCCTGATATAGAACCTTTGGATTTTACGCATATCAACTAGTGCAAAGACAGAGTGGGTTAATTGGTAGTTAGTCTTCAATAGCAGTATTTTTCGAGATATATCTACATATATATATATATATATGCTATTGATGGGGTTTCTACAAGACCAACTACTTCTCCGTCTTCTATACTTTTATGCCGGTGGATCCGTATGCATATAATGCAAGGATGCTGTAGCAAGTTTGAAGTTAACTATCCTAAATGATGCAATAGTCTTGCTGCACACTAACACAAATACCCCGTCAGACGAAACGTTACAAAAATATATTTGTGTTAGTGTGCAGCAAGACTATTGCATCACTTAGGATATATACTGGTATATATATACATGTATATTTGTTTGAATTTTTGCAATTCAGGTTTGTGCAAATGGGTTCGAGCTATGGAAGTGTATGAGAGAGTCGCGAAAGTTGTTGCTCCCAAAAAAATTAAACTTGCTGAAGCTGAATCTGACTTAGCCGTTCAGATGAAAAAACTGAATGAAAAGAGAGCAGAGTTGAAGGAGGTATCATCAGCTTTGTATTATATTCAAATTTGAACCTGTTTTATTGGGGCCGGTCTGGCTCAAACACTGACACAAAAATGAAGTAAACAATTTGTAAGCATCCATATCAATTAGTGGATCTCAAAACATTTTTGGAAAAATTAAATGCATCTAAAACTCACTTTTATCCCCACTTGGTCTTTATAACAAAAGAGGCCTGTTTCTAGCCTATGTGGTTTACGGTAAATTTTTCTAAACGCTGGCGGCAGAATATTAGTTGGAATCTTCACGTATGAATATAGAAATGTGACATAATTTTGATATCCGTGTTACAAAGTTGTGCCTTATTGGCTTCCAATCAGCCTATATTGTGACTGCAATGAATTAAGTTTCTATATCAAGTCTGTGCAAGTCAAGTATCAAGACTGATGGCCAGTTTAGAGGCCGTGAAACGTCATATGATTATGCCATCTATTCATTTTTCTCTCCCTTATATAAATTTAAAAAGCTTGTCCTGATTGGTTGTGAATTCAATGCAGGTTGTTGACAAGATGGAAGCATTACAAGCTGAATTTGAAAAAATGAACAACAAAAAAATTGATTTAGAAGCAAATATCGATATGTGTTCCAAAAAATTAGTCAGAGCAGAAAAGTTGATCAGTGGTCTTGGTGGAGAGAAAGAAAGGTTTGATATATTACGTGTTCGGACTGGCTACAGCCTGAAACATAATATCAACAGCGTCTCAAATATTTTTTTATGCTGTTCAATCAGATCTTTTGCTCAGAGCAAGCCCCTGTACAAACAGCCAATGATATCTAAGGATCTACTATGATTTTGGGTGGACCAGAATTTTCTGGTTTGTCATTGCTACCCAATTTATTACACCCTAGGTGAGGGGGCGACGTGGGATTTGAACCTAAGATGTAAAATCTGTGTTGCCAACACAATTAAGTCTAATGCTTTTACCACTAGGCAGGCCATCATGGTGCCAAAATTGTCTCAAATGAAAACTTTTTTGCTTCGATATTCATCATTTCACTTAGTGTTATGGAGAAACAGATATAGCAGAATATGATTATGAACATGCATATGTGTTATTTTTCCAGGCATAAATCAAAGGCAGATAATATAAAATTAAGAATATAAACATTTTTGATTTGATTAATAAGTTCTTGAATAATTTATTCAGATGGACAGACTCAGCTGAACAACTTCGTATAAGACTAACAAACTTGACTGGAGATGTCTTGTTGTCATCAGGTATGATCTTATGATAATACTCAAGTTTATCAAAATTTATACTAGGTTCAGCGTTTAATGAATTTAAAACAAGAATAGAATGGCAATTTTGTATTTCTTCCGGAAGAGGAAAGCCAATAAGATAACTTGGCCTCACATCCGTTTATCAGTTCATGTCGGGTATGGGTAGAGTTACCCAAGAAATTTGTTTCAGATACATGGATAGGATGGTGGAGGAATCCATAATCAACCAGCGGTTTTGAGAAACACCATACCATGTAGAGGAGTCTAGCAAGCCTTTTACAAATAATTTACCCTCTCTAGATGCCAACCCGCAACGAGTAATCAAAAGTGCATCAACGAGTGTATTATCAGCGCTTGCCATGATGCGCTAAATGCCCAGATCCTGATTCCATCACTCTTGTTGTGTTGCAAAATATTTAATTTCTATTCTTTTTCATGTCAACTCTGAGAGATAATAATAAATATGATCAAAAGTCATTGAAAAAACATTTCCCAGGTGTTTTGGACTTGAGCCACTAAGATGACAATATTACAAAGTACCACTTAAATCGGTATACAATCATGAACATTTACTGTGCTTATAATTCCTAAATTTATGATTATTTACAGGAACTGTCGCATATCTGGGGCCTTTCACTGTGGATTTCCGGTTGGATTGTGTCAGCGAGTGGCAAAACATATGTAATGAAAAGAAGATTCCTTGCTCAGAAACATTTGCTTTATCAAATACACTGGGAGATCCTGTCAAAATTCGAGATTGGCAAATATGTGGACTTCCTGTTGATGCATTCTCCATTGAGAATGGTTAGTGACTGATATTTTGGTACTCTATTAGTATGTGTACAAGGTTAAGGTTAGGCCATAATTTTATTCTGATTTTCCTTATTTTAGTTCTGTTACAAGTTCGGGGGATGTCTTTGTTAGCCAAGTGACCCATAAATTTCAATCCCGGTACACAACTTGATGTAAAGTAGGCGAACAAAATTAGTTACCTCAATATTTATACACATACTTCTGGAGCGCTGGTATTTTAGTTGAAGCTTGGGATGGAATGGAGCCATTGTTAAATAGTGTTCACAACTTTTAAGTTTGATATTCAACATTTAACAACATATCAGTTTGAACGAATTTGAAAATTTTCATTCCTGATATAATTATAGGATATACCAATGTTTATTTGTGAGATGTGTATTCAATTTCATTACTTGAAATATTTGAAGATATTTGAAGTAAGTATTCGAAAGTAGATAAAATATTTGGTACTCCCGAAGTATGTGAACCAAGATAATTTTAGGTACAAATACTAAGGGAGTCACTTGGCTAGTCCCCAAACTCGTAATAGAACTAAATTAAGGAAAATTGGAATAAAATTATGGCCTAACCCTAACCTGGTACACATACTACATTCTGGTGTCCGCCATCTTGGTTCACATACTTTGGGAGTGCCGAAAATTAAAATCATGATTAATGGATTTATGATCTCAGGAATTGGTGTATCCTTTTAACTTATTCCTCATTATTTCTATCCAGGTATTATCGTTAGTAATTCTCGACGTTGGCCACTGATGATTGATCCACAAGGTCAAGCAAATAAATGGATAAAGAATATGGAAAAAGATAACAAACTATCTGTCATTAAACTTTCTGACGCTAACTATATTCGAACTCTTGAAAACTGCATACAGTTCGGTGCTCCAGTCCTGCTTGAAAATATAGGTAACATGGTTTTATGTTTTAAAATAACTTGTTTGTTCAGTGTAGATAGATTCACATGAACAATTGCGTAATAATTTGAAAAAACGTGACATAATAATAATACTGAAATTTACCACTGACGTCAATACAAATAACTACCTTGTTTCCCCGAAAATAAGACGTACCCGAGAATAAGATCTAGCCTGAATTTTGAAAATGATTTTAATATAAGCCCAACCCTTAAAATGAGACCTAGTCAATAAAATAAATTTTTTGATATAGTTGATAGCAAGAAATATCTACTACACGTTTCAAATGATTGATAATCTATGTTTTGCAGTTGCTTTGAATAAAAACGTGTTATTTATAAATAAATGGATATCGGTTTGTATGTTTGGAAATCTCGTAATTTTCTACTTTGTAATTTCGTTTTTGATGAATGAAAATATAGGACATCCCCCGATAATAAGCCCTAGTGTTATTTTTCGGAAGAAAATTGAAATAAGACCCAGTCTTAAATTCCGGGGAAACATGTTAGTGAAAGCTAAATCTACTAAGAAGATTTTCAACGAAGCCCAAAATTTTTTGATTGTTCTCATCTCCAGGTGAGGAGTTGGATGCAATCCTTGAATCTGTACTTTTGAAGCAAACTTTCAAACAACAAGGTGTTGAATATATTAAACTTGGAGACAACACAATTGAATATTCACGAGATTTCAAATTCTACATGACAACCAGACTTAGAAATCCTCACTATTTACCTGAAGTTTCTGTGAAGGTAATCTACAGCAACGATTCGCTGTATTTTAAATACAAATAAGATAGGATTTTCATATTTTTCCAAGGGAAACTAAAGTCGAAGATGTTTCAATCATATGGCAAACCACGACATGGGGCCTGATTACCAGTCCATAGTGGAGGGAGCTACAATTGACCAGCGTTTATATGAAAAATCTCACAATGGCGAGGAGTCCAGAAATACTCTTGCACATAATTATCCCCTCGGGATTTGAACCTACAAACCTACGCAAGTTAATCATAGGTGCAATGGAAATCATATTCACAGTGCTTAACATGATGTGCCAATCAGTAATTTTAGGTATAATGAAAACAAGAAAAGCCAGTGGACAAAATCGAAAATCTTCATTATTCAGAATTTCTTTTGATTTAAATATTGTTGTCATTTTCAGGTCTGTCTTGTAAATTTCATGATTACCCCACTTGGATTACAAGATCAACTTCTTGGAATTGTTGCTGCAAAAGAAAAGCCTGAACTTGAACAGAAAAAGAATGAACTCATACTGGAAGGTGCTGAGAACAAAAGACAGCTCAAGCAGATTGAAGACAAGATCCTCAAGGTATTGTGAAATTAATTAAGATTAAACAATAGCTGTCTAGTTCCTGCTTTGGATATGTCGTTTTATTAATTTTTTAATTCCGAGTAGCATTTGATTTGTCAATCACTTGCAATGAGAGAGACTATACCATAGGAGCTTACGTTACATTTTTCAGAAATGTAGTTTTTAGTAGTTATTTTTTGGTCTTTTTTTCACAGTTGTACTTGTTTTAGTTTTGGTTCGTGCTAGCGCTTTTGTCAATTTTAGATTTGGCTGTAAGTACTGCACTATTACAAAAATGCTATTTACGAAAAATCTAAACTGTGACATAAACTGATTTGGTTCCACTGCAGTGATATATGATCATAGTCATGCTTCCTGATTTCCAGGAGAAATATGTATTATTACATGGTCAACTGGATAACTTTATTACCTAATTTTTGATGATGTTTGAATTGTATTTTAAAAGTGGTTTTATTACATATAAATTTTTGAGATGCTTGTAATAAAACTAGATATTGACCAAATTGGACCTGATGCACTCACTGCTGGCATTCTAACTGATTACTACATATGTACAGTGTACACTGTTTCCTCATTCATTGGAATGAATTTTTCGCAAAATATATTTTATAGGTTTTGTCTTCATCAGAAGGAAATATTCTAGAAGATGAAACTGCAATTCAGATCTTATCTTCATCTAAAACATTATCTGAGGAAATTTCAGCTAAGCAAGAAATTGCTAATCAGGTTTGAATATGTTTGATATGAACTATTGCTTCAGTGTTTGAAGATGCATTTAGCATTTTAAAAATGAAATTAATTTCACTGATCACCCAATCATTTCAATGGTGTATTTTTTTATTTATTATTTTATTATTATTATGTATTATCTTTTTTAGGATTGGGAATACACTCCTATAATTACCCTGTGTGAATTCGCAGGTTTTAATCCTATAGAGAATAAATGTGTGCGAGAGAATTACTGGACTCGTCGTCACCATATGGTGGTTTACATAATTGCTTGTTCGTTATGGATTCCACCACCATTAACTATTTCCATATTTGCCATGGACTGGTAATCTGATCAGAGGATTAGGCCGCCTCATTGGCCTTCCTCTCCCTTAGACGGATAAACATGAACACTTAGATAAACATGAAAATCCTATCCTATAAGCATATTCCAGACAGAGACGCTTGTTTAGAAGTCAAAATAAACAGCACAGTGTTTAATTCTCACGAATATAGGAAGCAACTGAAAATTTAATCGTCGTATATCAGATATTATTTGTTTATTTGTTCTTATAAGTATGAACTGTCAGACTTTACATTTTTGTTTGCCAGACTGAGAAAGAAATTGATGAAACAAGGAATGGATATAAACCAGTATCAATACATTCAGCAGTTTTATTCTTCTGCATCAGTGATCTTGCTAACATCGAACCAATGTATCAGTATTCACTCACATGGTTTATTAACCTGTATGTAATGGTAAGTTGACATACTCAATTGCATCCTTATGAACTCCCGGCATAAGTTTCTTTTCTATAATTGTTCACTGACACTCACTTTTTGATTATCAATGAATTGAATGAACCATCTTTTATATGAAATAAATTTGATGTTGTTAGTGACCATGGAGGTTACTGATTATCATAATGAACTATTATCAAGCATTTTATGCACACTGGTGAGAGTGTGCACAGCAAATTTGTTAATATCGAACAGCATTTCATCATTGCCTATGTAGAGCCATTTGCCACCCTGGGTATCACTACTGAATTTTTGCTTCATTGATCTTTTATTGTAATGTAGTTAACTTATTTATCAAATAATGTTCATCTGCAAATGTAAAAATGCGGGATATATATGTTTTGGTAGGAGAGATTGGATATTGAGCCAGTATGTCTGTTTTATTTTTTTGGGGGTTATTTTTTTCTGACTGATATAGTTGAAATCTCTTATATTATTTTGTGTCACAGTCTATCGAAAACAGTTCAAAATCTGATGATTTGGATGAAAGAATTGAGAATTTGAACGATCACTTCACTGCAAGTATTTACAACAATGTCTGCAGATCGTTATTTGAAAAAGATAAACTTCTGTTTTCATTCGTTCTCACTGTTGCTTTACAAAATAGTGCAGGTACATTATTTTGATTTATACGATAAATATTCCTAACATTTATAGCATAATGCCATATTTTCAGTTTCATAACTTATTCAGCACCACCATTTTTAATTCAATTTACATTGTAATTTTCGTGATTTTAGGTAAAATTGATGATGACGTTTGGCGATTCTTCCTCACTGGGGGAGTGGCTCTAGATAATCCACATGCAAACCCTGGATCTGATTGGTTGAGCGACAAAGCTTGGTCAGAAATTGTCAGAGCATCTAATTTGAAAAATCTGAATGGATTGATGGACCATTTTGCCGGAAATATCACACAGTGGAAAGCGCTGTATGATTCTCCTTCACCGCATCTTGAAAAGTAAAATTTTCTATCTATATTTACTTACAACATATTTCTTGGTAAACGTTTTGAGCCAGGTCTGTGAAGCCAGAAAAATCTACAATCAACTCTAGGTTCTAAAAATTTGGACTCGACTTCAGTTGGGAAGATATGAAATTTTAATATCATACACTTTGACTATGGAAGTCTTCTTCAATAGTTAGTTGAGAATGTGCAGTAAACGCATGGTTCCTGATAAAATTTTGACTTGTTTCATCACCTTTTAAAAAAGTCTATTCCAATATAAATTCTGACTCTTGACTTTGGGAATTTTGTCTCCCGACCACATCGAATTTGAAAACATGATTCCGTCTCTTGACATAATGTTTCAATGATCTGATAAAAATATCAAAATAATATCTTATTTTCAGATTTCCTGACAAGTGGAATAAATTATCTGGACTTGACGGAATGGTGATACTCAGGTGTGTTCGACCTGACAAAGCCATTCCAGCCATACAAGATTATATTGTT
Organism: Styela clava; assembly: GCF_964204865.1. Lineage (NCBI taxonomy): Eukaryota > Metazoa > Chordata > Ascidiacea > Stolidobranchia > Styelidae > Styela > Styela clava. The sequence continues at coordinate 17,757,231 of NC_135260.1, read as the reverse complement.
GATGTCATGGGACGAGCATACATTGAGCCTCCAACTTTTGACTTGGCTGGTTCATTTGGAGACTCTGGATGTTGCACACCTTTAATTTTTGTTCTCTCTCCAGGAGCTGATCCTATGGCTGGTAATGAAATTTTAATGTTTGCATGCTACCACTAATAGTATGCTATAAATCATAAATTGGTTCAGAAAATTTTCCAATCTAATGAAAAATCAATTATTATACGAATAGGTTTGAATAAAAGAAAATATTTCATTTTTCATAAAAAGTAATTGTTGAGATTCTTTTTTCAATTTTTTTTTACAGATAATAGAATTGCTTTGAATTTGTAAACAAGAACAATCTCTAGTCCTCAATTTGCTGCTTTCATCTATCATTAGGTGCCACTGGTACATGAATTCTCGTATCATAAAATTTTCATATCATCAACAGAGTAAAAAACTTTTTAGGTTGATATTTATGTTTTAACATATTCTAATTTTCATGGCAGGTTTATTGAAATTTGCTGATGACAAGGGATATGGTGGTGATCGTATCGGTACTATATCTCTTGGACAAGGACAAGGACCAATCGCTATGAAAATGATTAATGATGCAACTCTCAATGTATGACTTCATTGTTTATCAAACTCATGTGTTGTAAAGCTTGTGTATTATCTCTGTTATATCTTAAATTATATGCAGTTTCTTCATCATATTATTGTTTTGCTTTTTGCAGGGTACTTGGGTTGTGCTTCAGAATTGTCACTTGGCGACAAGTTGGATGCCAACACTTGAAAAACTTTGTGAGGAAACAATTGTGCCAGAAAACACTCACACTGATTTCAGATTATGGCTCACCAGCTATCCGTCTGATAAATTTCCTGTGTCCATATTACAGGTAATATTTAGTAATACTTTTCCTATATTTGTTTTTTTCATGATTAAATTCGTTTAAATCTTTTGATGCATCTCATAGGACTGAACAAGTACATATTATAGTGCAAGATAGAAAATCCTAGTTTATGGGTTACCCAATCAAATACATGATGTACATCCTTTGATGTAAACCAGAGAGTGATAATACTCAATTTTAACTGTATGAAGGCAAGCAGCATACAATGAATAATCACTTTACTAATTCCCCACTTATTTTTCCTCAGAATGGTGTTAAAATGACAAATGAACCTCCGAAAGGACTTCGTGCAAACTTGCTTCGATCGTATCTAAATGATCCAATTTCTGATCCCACATTTTTCGCAGGTTGCAACAAAAGAATGGTAAGATATTCAATTGTGTCATTATCAATAATATAATCACGATGTAATAGTTTATATATATGTCAAAATCTAAATGCTTATTTACTGAAAGAAAACAGCAGTTCAAGTTGTTAAAAGACAAAGAAAGAAACTAGTTATTTGTTCACACATGATCATGCTTTCTTAATGATTTTGTTGTTCTCACTTTATTTCAGGAATGGCAAAAACTCCTTTTCGGCCTATGTTTCTTCCATGCCATGGTGCAAGAAAGACGTAAATTTGGACCATTAGGATGGAATATTCCTTATGAATTCAATGAATCTGATCTTCGTATAAGCATGAGGCAACTACAGGTATAAAAATTATAATACAAAGAAGGAAGTATTTAAGATGTATCTAAATTTAGGATATCTCTGTAATATTTGCTGCCCAACTGTCATACTGTGATCATTTTTTTCCAATAATATTTTAATGGTTGCATATTTATATTTTAAATTTAGTTGTCAGTCTTATCTAGTATAAATGTAAGTGTTAATTTTGTCATTTCCAGATGTTTTTGAATGAATATGATGACCTCCCTCTTATAGCTTTAAGCTATTTGTCGGGTGAATGTAACTACGGTGGTCGTGTAACAGACGATAAAGATAGAAGATTGTTGCTCTCACTTCTTTCAATTGTAAGTATGCCGATGAAGGGTTTCCACCGGAAATGACCATATTTGAACTCTGTTTATTTATTTGAGTCTCAAATCAATTCATTATAATAAATAACAATTCATTCCTTGTTTTGAAGTAAATACCGTAATAGTTTTGCGACAAATATAAAACACTTTTTTGAATAAATTTATTTAGGGTGCTTTAGTTTTAATTTTTGCGATGCTTATTGTAATAATACAATGTACGTTAATAGTGTAATCTTGAGTTTTCTCTTTTTTTCTTAACGAAGAACACATTAGTTATTTTTTCAGCTTCTTTCACTGTAATTACGTACTCTCAATCAAATTCATTTGATTCTTTTATTAAACGTTTAACCAATTCCTAGCAGATAGATCACTGATAACATTTTTTCAGTTCTATGTGGATGATATTGTGCATGACGATTCTTATACATTTTCACCAAGTGGAAAATATAAAGCACCCAAGGATGGCCCATACCAATCGTACATTGACTATATACGTGAATTACCTCTTGTACCACACCCTGAGGTGAGTGAGCATTTTTCAACAATTCTGTTTACTTATTCTATATTAAATATGTGTCTTCCAATAAATTTGCGGTACTCCCGTAGTATGTGTACCAGGCTAAGGTTGGGCCATAATTTTATTCAGATTTTTCTTATTTTAGTTCTATTACAAGTTCGGGGACTGTCTGTGTCTATAGGCTTCTGTCCTTTTACACAACTTGATCTAAAGAAGGTGAACAAAATTAGTTACCTCCATATTGGTACACATACTTCTGGAGCGTCAAATTTGCAATCTTAATTTAATTTAGAGTTTAACCATTTTTTTTTTTTTCATTTTTTTTATAGTTTCCTGTTTTAAGAACACCAAAAACCCTGCTAAAACGCTTAAAAACAGTGAAAAACTGTCTAAAAACACTAGAAACCCTGCTAACTCATATATTTGAATAATTCCAAGGTGTTTGGACTTCATGAAAATGCAGACATCACAAAGGACAATCAGGAAACACAACAACTATTTGATGGAATTTTAATGACACTGCCCAGACAAACTGGCGGGAAAGGAAAATCACCGGAAGAAGTAATAGATGATCTTGCGGCAGATATATTGAGCAAATTACCCCCTGATTTTGATATGGAAATGGTCATGGAAAAGTACCCTGTAGTCTATGATGAATCAATGAATACTGTATTGAGGTATGTTTTGAATTGTGAAAGTGTATATTCACTACAGAATATGTAGCGGTAACTGATATATCTGTAATATACTTATGTGGTTGCTTTGTACTGAGATTGGTCAAAAAGTTTTCATTTACCACATAATTTTCAGGTACTGTAGATTGGACTATTCCACACATCGTATCTCGTTTTTAATGGTATTATATTTTTTTGTTCAATTAGGCAAGAACTGATTCGATTTAATCGTCTGACATCAGTGGTTCGCAGTAGTATTCAAAATTTACGTAAAGCAATCAAAGGTCTTGTCGTTATGTCATCAGAATTGGAGGAAGTTTTTAACTCCATGACGATAGGAAAAGTACCAGCGATGTGGGCATCGAAATCCTATCCATCTCTGAAGCCATTGGGAAGTTATGTCACTGGTAAGTTGTATTTTAACAGATAACATTGACTTCATAAGAAACCCTGATTGGGTGAATGTGGCTATTATTCTCCTGTTTTCCAACTGTAATATCATGGCGGCTTATTTATCATTGGAATTGTATTTCAGATCTTCTGCAGAGACTCCAGTTTTTGACAGATTGGATAAATGATGGAATTCCTGATGTATTCTGGATTTCTGGGTTTTATTTTACTCAGTCGTTTCTCACTGGAGCAGCTCAAAACTATGCGAGAAAGTAATATTTTTGTAGCATTCTGCAAATTTAAAAATTATATTTCCACATATTTTTTTGAAATTTATAGAAGCTAGGACTCTCTCAAAATTGAATATATAAATAGAAATATTGCAAGACAGTGAATTAATATTGATGTATGAACTAAATTCGAGTGCAATTTTCAAAAGAAAGCATAATCCTTCAATGTATCAATTCAATATTTTAAACATACCTTACATATTTCTGCTTATGACCAATAGATTATTTTGTTCCTAAATATTTCATGACAACAAGACTATTGTTGTTCGAACGCAATAAATATTTCTATAAATTGTTATTTGAAATTATCAGATACACAATACCAATTGATCACATCTCATTCGAGTTTGAAATGATGAAAGCGGAAGGCCCAGCAGAAATTGAGAAGAAACCAGAGGATGGTATGTGTAACTCATTCACTCACAAACTCTCTTGGACAGTTCAACTTATTTGATAACAATCATTCAGTAGTAGTCTTCAGGACTTTAATAAACAAATACAGTAAAATTGTGATATAGTGACATTTTTGCTGAGGCTATGTACAGCGATTTGAGAGAGTAAAAACATTATAATATCATAAAGTTGCACCGAAACCCTTATTATTCAAATTTTTATATTTGTGTATTATTTTTCTTCATAATATAATAAGTATCCATATCTGAAGATTATTTAGGAGAGCTCTAGCATCAGTTCCAGCTGTAAGATAAAAGAGCTTCAGCTCAGATCAATATTTTACTTAATACAAATTAAAGTTTCAAGTTTATCTGTATCAAACTATGGCTTCCTATACTAGAAAATATCTGAGACAACAGATCAAATTATTCTTGAAATCTTTCTTTTCACAGGAGTTTATGTGAGAGGATTGTTTCTGGAAGGAGCCAGATGGGATCGTGAAGCTATGTCAATGGGAGAGTCATCCCCAAAAGTACTCTTTGATACAATGCCTATAATATGGCTTCAACCTGGGGAGAAATCTACATTCAAGCCCAAGCCTACTTACACTTGCCCTGTTTATAAAACCAGTGCACGAAGAGGAACTTTGTCTACAACAGGTATATTTTTATTATTCAGGTTATTCCATGGCAACCCATCGCCCATTGTTTGGTGATCCCGTTTCTTTTGAGTAAGAATGTATTGGTCATTTCTAAGTAGGTACTTTCAATGGCATCTAAACAAAATATCCAATACTGTAATTGAAGTGACATCACTATAAGGTTTCGTAGAGTCACTCAAAGCATGAGCTTCTTTTAATCATAATCAGGCGGAAATCCTTGAATGTAATATTATTCTAAGTAATTTTTCATAATTCAGGACATTCCACCAACTTTGTACTCCTGATGGAAATTCCTACTGATAAACCCCAGAGTCACTGGATCAACAGAGGAGTTGCCATTTTGTGTCAGTTAGATGATTAGCATATGTGTGTTATTGTTCACTAGTGATTCTATAACCTTTATCTTTGTTTTTTGAATGACTTAAAAGTGTATATTTTGTGTGCCATTTTTAGTTATATATTGTATCATACTACATCAAACTTATAAATGGAATAAGTGATGAGTAAAATAGGTACATCACAAATGTGTTGCCATTTGTTTTATCTAGTATGATACAATACATCAAGTATATTATAAATTATTATTAAATATTTTTATAAAGTTCAAAACAGATTTTGTTGTTTAAGTGTTATATCACCTACATTCCTGAAATATTTACCTATTAGCCACCAAATATTATACAATCTTCGCCAAAGCAGCCAGCAGATTTATAAATCTCTTAGTCGATTACAGTATTCTATTCTATTTTTACATGATTCAATAATCCTTCTGTGTGAGTATAATTGTTAACTGTTAATTGGCAATAATTAAACTTTGTATTGCCATGACCAAGTTTGCCTTTTTATTAGAAAAAATATTTTAATGTCATTTTAATATTTTCTCAATTTGCCATTTATTCTACAAACCTTTCTGCAGCACCAGATTGAGAATATCATTAACTTACTGATGAGGGAAGCTTTTCTAACATTGTATCGTATAGTATAAATTTATTTGTTTGAGATGTAGGTTGTGTTTTAAAAAATAAATGATAATAGTTTGCTGAAGCTTTTTGGAATTTACTTGGGCATAAGAGTAACAAGCAGAAATGATTCAAGGTTGTGGGGTACGGTCTGTTTCCGGTTTTCGAACAAAGTCTGGGAATTCAAGGCGCATGCAATACTATTGATGCAGACAGTGCTCAATTCCATGAATGTAATCATGGTGTTTTAGTTTACTCCTATTAAAAAATCCCAAGTCGTGGACAAAGTTTTTTGCAAGAGCCGCATTCCAGAAATCTTTTTTCAAAGGGCGAAATTGATTGTGATGTCACAATTTGCATATGACCGTGTCCAATTTAATCGTGGTAGGGATGGGCCGAGATTCGATTTCGAATCTACATCATTTTTATCGAATCTGTAATCAATTCTGTTTTTATCGATTGACGCTTTCGATATGGAATTTTACCCTTGTAAATATCAATACAAAATATATACAGTTGAAAATCCGAGACTCAATGCTTAAAAATAATACAATATGTAGATATTCGAGATTGGGCTCCAGCGACATTGTTATAAATGAACAATTGTTTTTAACTTGCGTTAGTTTATCTTGATATCGATATCTTTTTTATTGTGAGGTTATATAGGAGGCTATATACAGGCGGTACCTATGTATGTATGTTTATTTGCCTCAAAAATGTAACAGTATCTGCATAATAATTAAACGGCATAACAGGGACGGGATACATGTTCAAGACCTTACTGGTCGCACATCTGTATATAGCTCACAATAAAAACGATATAGATATCAAGGTAAAATAACGCAAGAAACGATTGTTCATTTATAACAATGTTGTCGGCGCCAAATCACGAATATCTACGAAAATTTCTAACTATTCATATAATCTATCCTTATTGGTGTATATAAGACAAGTATGAGTTGGCACAATATATGCTAGTCTGCGTAGAAATGAAACATTGCCTTCCAAGAATAAGTAAGGCCTGATAAAAACCGTTTCATGTCGAAATATTATAACACGAAATATAAAGGGGATCAACCCAAATGGTCATTTCATCGACAACTTTTTCTAATCGAGTTTATTATGTGCGATTTCTTTCTATATAGAAATTGTTGCTAAAATCTACAAAACCTCGCTCAGAACAAAGTTAGACAGGACTCGTCCCATCCCTAAATCATGATTGACATTGTTGACCGTAAAAACATCCATATTTTTTACCAATCCGTAGTTTATATATTCTAATGTTAAAAATAAATTCAAATTGTGTATGCAGTTGCAAGCAATTTTCACAACGCACACAATGCCCTTGCAGGTCATTGAATGCCCATTACTGCAAGTGGTTAAAACTAGGAAGGAAACGTTTAGTTACTGGGATATCTTTTTCTGTCAGCAATTTATGCCCGTGCCCCATGGACAACAAGCCTGCCGATTTCTCACCACAAAATAAATGATAGATACAAGTGCAGAGACGGTACTGGCGGCTATTGTCCTTTCTTCCCTTTACCGTCTTGTTACGGTGTGCTATACTTTCGTTAGGTCTTCTTTGTCAGATAAAGTGTCTGAGTTCTGAGATATTTATTAAAAGTATATATGATATTAAGTCAGTCGATTGGCCGACTTGTATATTCGACAGCACAGATGGGCCGGCAAAAAGTGTCACATTGTTAACACTCATTTCGTTGTCGTCTCATCTATTTAGTCGATCTCATCAAGATTGACACTACAGGCTCTGCTGTCGGGATATTCGCACGATTAAGTGAAGTTGTATTAAACGACAATAGAGGGCGACCCACAGATACCAGCATAAGTTGCCCCTGAGATTTTACAAAGGGCGGTGTTAATATGGAATGGGAGGGGGCTGTAGTGTAAAGCGATAAAATAAATAGAATATAAACTCAATCAATATAATAATGATTAAACAGGACGCAAACAATGATGATGTATGAGGGCAAAACACAATCGAGTATGGAGGCAGAACATAAATCATTGATAAATAACAAAAAATGCGGAGGATGTTAACAAGCCATGAATAAAATGTTAGGCAATATCCCGGCTACGTCAAGGCTTTGTAGGGAATGAAAGGGCGTGCTCCACAAAGTATTACGAACAATAATTTGCCATCTTGTGCCAAATTTGGGAAACGCGAAACAATAGAGTCTTAAAGTAATTTTCGTCGTGTTGTTGTATCGAATAAGTCATCCGTTATTAGGGCTAGAATGAAGCCGCCGAATAGTGGATATTGAACTTTAAGCTTTATGCTACCTAAATATATAACGCAATTATGACGTTGTTTTTCTACCGTCTCAATCGCTTTACCGAGGACGAAGTTACGTTGGTTTAATACGCAATTTCTCGCAATATTGCTGTTTGATACGTGCGGTATGGTCCGGTGACATCTGGCGACGAGTAATCACACTTCGCTTTTTCGGTTCGATTCATCGCGAAATCGCTCCGTCAAATCTCGCAAGATTCAAAAACCTGAAAATCAGTATGCGTGCTTTTTTCGTCCTGCATGCTTTTCTTGATAAGTCAAAGTTACGTTGGTTTATTTTGCAATTTCTCTTCCACCGTCATATTGCTGTTTGATAAGCGTGGTATTATTGAGCGGCGCCGTCTTGGCACCGAATAATCACGCTTTTTCGGTTCCGTTTTTGTCGTGCAATGCATGGCAGATACGAAGCCGGGGAGGCGGAAGTTGTGCTGTCCCATAGATGGCATATGTGGAAGCTCCGGGAAAACGTTGTGCTGTGACATACAGCGTACACCAAACCCCGGGATGGAAGCCTGTGCCGTACTATGGCGCAGCTAATAACGAAGCATTTCTAAGTGTATGACTGCTGCTTACGCAGTGGCATGCTTATGAAGCGCTAATCCGATTCGACCCGGATATGACGTGTCTTTTAAGACACTGATCCGAGATAGAAAGAATTTTGATCCGTGAAAAAAATACATATATATATATACGCTTTGGGGTTACTCGATATAGACAAATACGCTATTGTGACGAAACAAGTTTACGGATAGTTCTTGACAACGCCGTAACTACGTGAAGGTGCTTCAGTTCTCATTCCTAACTTTATTTCAGAACTGCATGAGACCAAAGACTAACTTCCTAGACTAACTTCCTAGTACAGGGACAGCTGGTATTTATTTTAGCTATTAGGCAGTGTAGTGTGATATATATACTGTATATAAAATAAATACTTTTAAGCTGTTATAAACAGAAGCTAATATTTGTGTTTGCGCAAAAGAATAATCTATTTTACCGGAATTTCACATATATAACGAGCAACGAATCACCACGTCACAATTTTGTCATTGCAAATACGCCATAGCATCTAAGGGCTAAATAGTACGAATGCTTCCGTTGTTAACTCCTGCTGCCAGCACAAAAATAAAAGTGGGATTTTGTCCGAATGGTTATTTAATCTAGACAGTTAATTCACTCATCGATCGTTTCAATGTTCCAGAGCCAGAGGAAACAGGAAATAAAGATGAATCAGAGAGAGTTGGTGCATTCAACAAAACGAACCACAACGAGCAACGAATCACCACGTGACAATTTTGTCACTGCAAATACGCCATCGTATCTAAGGGCTAATAGTCCGAATGCTTCCGTTGTTAACCCCATGCCAGAACAAAAATAAAAGTGGGATTTTATCCGAATGATTATTTAATCTGGACAGTTAATTCACTCATCGATCGTTTCAATGTTACAGGAAATAAAGATGAATCAGAGAGAGTTGGTGCATTCAACAAAACGAACAACAACAGCATTTTTAAAGCGGGTAAATTCAAATTCTCTTTGCGCAGTTAAAATTTTGTCCGTATGCTCAATTTATCGAAGCAATAGTTTACAAACTATTGGACATGGACAGTTAAGTCACTCATCGATCGATTCAATGTTCCAGCACCAGAGTAAACAGGCAATATATAGCAAGGGGGAACTCACTACTCGGATGAATCAAAGATAATTGGGCGCATTCAACAAAACGAACCACAACAACATTTTTAATGCGGGTAAATTCAAATTCTCTTTATGAAGTTCAAATTTTGTCCGTATGCCAAATTTATCGAAGCAATAATTAACGACATCGAAAAATTTAGATAGAGGGGTCGTTGAAAATATTGAAGTTCGTGAGATTTATTCAGTAAACAAGAGCGAGGGGAAAGAATGTTTCATCTTTCGAAATCGGTAACGATGTTGAGGAATATGACTGAAGATATAGGGTTGGGCCTAATTGGCGAAATTTATAAAATTGTCCAAACAATTTCACGTGATGCGTTTTAAATAGTTAGTAACATTTCATTCTTCAACTTATTTTGTTATAAGTAGAATTTCTTCAGTTGCAAGAACATTTCTGGCCTGAGCAGCATGTATGATCAAATTGAAGAGAGGTAAGTATGAATCCATCGTTGTTTTTGTCTGAATACTGCCCCATATTTGAGTTACATCGCCTTGATAGATGAGATGAATTTATTATAATCCTATCGGCCGAAATAAAATTTTATAAACAACTACTTAAGTGGTTCGAATTTGGCATAAATCGTGAATAAAAATAGCAATCTTATATTTTCAAGGAAAAAGGTCGTTCGCTGTGATGCCTAAACGGACGCTCCAAACCGTGAAAAACATTCGGTAAGCGTGCACGCTATTTTGAGAATAATTTTCATGAATTCTTGTTCCGAATTCCTGACCTAGAAATGATGTCAACAGAGGAATTGGAGATGGAGAGAGCCACCGACAGTTTATTAGTGTTTTGATTTGATTGCATGTAAATATGTTAATCAACTCCCCTTACTTTCCGTCGCGCTCTTCAAGCGCTTTGTACAAGTCTGTTGTTGTTTACGTTCAATATTATTTATCACGAAGGACTTGTGTATTGTATTCGGAGTGAATGATCGTAGTAGAATCTAATAATATTCGTCTTTACTGGCACATAACTTGCTCCGAGAAAAAAGGTAGTCCGGTGGTTTGAACATGGATTGATTCAAGAAAAAAAAAAGTAAATCCGTTGAACAGTACACGGCAATGTTGTATTAAAACAAGAGAGCTATGCCCAAGTATATGAACACGTATACGAAATATTTTATCATCAATTCACCGAAATAGGGTATCCTGAACGAAACTGAACAGTGAAGCAGCTACATGGCTATGTTACAGTGTCTTACTCAGTACGATACAGTCTATCGATTCCAAGAAAACCACCAACATTAAAAGACATTAGTTATAACAGTGAGTGCAAGCCCGCTTTTACAAGAAAGTTGCGAGTTAGTTCAGTGTCACCGCGCTGTGTTACGGTACCGGGACTGCCCTATCTTTAGCAGTTCCTGTCTTATAACAGCGTGAATTGAAATTGCAAGATGGTCCGACTCACAACTGTAGTAACACCAGCGATCCGAGTCACCACTGTAATATAACAAAAGTGCGGCGCTATTCGCCATCTCCGCAAAGCAAGAATTATGTTACACGGGAACCACCGACGTTCGATGTACACGTGATCAAAAAAACAAGAAGAAGAGAGCCAGCATGAAAACAAGTCCATTACGTGTCAAAAAATCGAATCCCACAGTGCTAACAGAAATATTTGAAATAAATAAAAGTGATAGCCTTATAGAGGAAAAATTCCATCTTTAACCACTGAAAATTTTGAAGAAATTGGTCCAGTAATCAAAGAGAAAAACGACTTTTTGAGTTTTCCAATAGGTGTCCAAAAATAATGCAAAACGATTGTTATGTCTACTAACCTGACTAACGTGTCCTATAATATATATCACGTATGAAAGCAGCCTATACAATTGTGACAAAAGGGTATTCTTATTTTAAATAAACGCCGGTAAAAAAGTTGTTACTTGAAAAGAAAACCTGGCACAATATCAGTGCCAGCGATAACGCTCTGCCGCTTCACATAATTTTTCCCGGAAAGCGCGTGAATTCGCCACAAAGGCTAGATGTGTATTTTGTGACCTTCATACCTAACTCACTCGATAAGTCAAGAAGATGGACCATCGTGTTTCTGGGAAGTCTCACAGAGAGGTTCTAACGAGCACGTTGCCCAGAAATAATAATTTTTTCCACAGTTTCCCCATCCACACTGCGCACATGCTGCAGCATTAGACAAAGACTTTTATAGCTCATTCAAGGCAAATCGGAATCGCAAAATAAGAAATTTACCCTCAGTGAGGCTTTGAAATTGT